>NW_022436942.1:18585893-18621588 GCF_009761245.1 Sapajus apella
TAAAAAAAAAAAAAAAAAAAAAAAAAAATAGAATAAGAGAGAGGAAGTGTAATATTGTGATACAAGAAGAAATACATATTTGGTCTCTAACACCAGTTGTGCAGTTAATATTTGGTCTCTAACCAGTTCCTGACATGGATTTCCTAAGACCTCTGTAATTTCCTGAGTGGTAGGAGCTTCTGGAACAGGGGTCAAAAATCCCTTGGAATTTCTTGGGTGATAGGAGCATCTTCTGTTCTAATGAGATGACAGTTGGTGGGTTCCTACATGGCCTCAGGGTGGTGGCTGATCACTAGTAGAACCAACCATATGATTGAAGAGTTGGAACTTTCAGCCTCACTCCCTGACCTCCATCCCTTCCATCTGGCTGTTCATCTGTATCCTTTGTAATATCCTTTATAATAAATAGATGTTATGGTTTGAATGTATGTGTCCCTCCAAAATTCATATGTGGGAACTTAAACCTAAAGATAATAGTAATAAGAGGTGATGTCTTTGGGGAAGTGATTAAGTCATGAGAGTTACACCCATGTGAATGGGATTAATGCCCTTATAAAAGAAAATGAAGGGAGTGCCCCAGCCCCTTCAGCCCCTTCTACCTCATGAGGATGCAGCAAGAAGACGCCATCTTAAAAGCAGAGAGTAGCCCTCACCAGACGCTGAACCTGCTGGTACCTTCATCGTGAACTTCCCAGTCTCTAGAACTGTAAGAAACATGTGTTAATTATTTATAAATTACCCAATCTAAGGTATTTTTTATAGCAGCCCTAACAGACTGAGACAATAAGTAAATATAAGTAAAGTGTTTTTCCCTAAGTTCTGTGAGCTGCTCTAGCAAATTAATCAAACCCAGGGAAACGGCTGTGAGAACCCCCAATTTATATAAAGCCAGTTGGTCAGATATACAGGCCACAACCTGGGACTTGTGCTTGGCATCTGAAAGGTGGGACAGTCTTGTGGAGCTAAGCTGTCGAATCTAATGCTCTCTGGGTAGACAGTGTCAAAGTTGAATTACAGAACATCCTACCGGTATGCTGGAAAACTGATTCTTGCTGGTGGAGAGAAATCCCTACATATTTTGGTGACCAGAGGGGAAGTATTCTGCAATGAGAATGAAAGAAGGAAAAACAGTTTGGGTTCTTATTGAGGGTTCTACAGAGAAACAAAACCAATAGGGTATAAATTCACATAGAAAGAGGTTTAGTTAAGATACTGGTTAGTGTAGTTAAGCTGGCAAGCTTGAAATCTTCAAGGTGGAGTCCCAGAAAGAGCTAATGTTGCAGTTCACATCCAAAAGCCATGGCAGAATTCCCTCTTGTTTGGGAGAGGTCAATATTTTGTTCTATTTTGGCATACAGCTGATTGGATAAGGCCCATCAAAATTTGGGAGGGCAATCTGCTTGACTCAAAGTCTACCAATTTAAATGTTAATCTTAGCTGGGCACAGTGGCTCACACCTGTAATCCCAACACTTCAGGAGGCTGAGGCAGACAGATCACTTGAGTTCAAGAGTTCAAGACCAGACTGGCCAACATACAGCAAAAACCCATCTCTACTAAAAATACAAAAATTAGCTGGGCATGGTTCTGCACACCTGTAGTCTCAGTTACTTGAGAAGCTGAGACAGGATAATCACTTGAACCCAGGAAGTGGAGGTTGCAGTGAGCCAAGATCATGCCACTGCATTTGAGCCTGGTTGACAGAGTGAGATTCCATCTCTCAAAAAAAAAAAAAATAGAAAATAAATACACAAATAAATAAATGTTAATCTTACCCAAAAGCAGCCTCACAGAAACACCCAAAATAATGTTTGACCACGTATCTGGGCACCATGGCCCAGCAAAGTTGGCACGTAAAATTAACTATCACAGCATCCATCCATCAAAATAGCTAAAAATACTCAGAGAAGGTGGTAATGGGGAGACTGGGAAATGTTTGGACAGTGGGACCAGCCTGAGAGGGGCACCATCATGATGGCCAAAGACTCACTAAACACACCTAGAACCCAGTGAAAGCAATTAAAAGAGGGGTGGGGGCAGAATAGCAGACCCATTTGGCCCACACATTGTCTCAGCCCTCTCACTAAACCTCCTATCTGTAGGGGTAGTGTGAAAGGATTCGGCAGGGTCTTGCATGAGGAATTCACACAAAGTTTGGACTGTCTTGTACAACCACCAGCTGAAGGCCCATCTGGTCAGGGACTCTTCAGTTTGGTATGTGACACCCCTGGGTCAGGGGGTCTAAAGATCTTCTGTAAAGCACTACTTGGTTTCCACCAAGCTGTGGAGGGAGTGCTCTTGGACACTAAAAAAAAAAAAAAAAACACCTCCTCGCTTCTTTATTTGGAACTGTTAGCCCAAGAGTGCAAGGAGAGTTACACAGAAAACACCTCATTTGAAGTTAACTGCTCAGCATTGTGCAAACCACCTCATTGTTGTACCTTTCCTCGGTGGATTTGGGGATCACAACAACAAGGGGCTTCCCTGTCATTGGAGTGGCCACAGTCTGAACAAGTTCCATTCACTGCCTGAGAGTCCTGCCCTGAATTTTAGAATTCCATCATAGAAAACAATGGATAATATAATTAGACAGTGAAAAAAATAGGTATCAATGAGGTTGGCTTCAAGGCAAAATGTATTCATGTCAGTTGAAATATTGTACTAAGCTGTCTGTGTACTAGCTTCCTTTCCAACCAAATGGGTGCAGGAAAGCTGGGTCTGGGTGAGTACAGCATTCAAAAAAGAGGGTAAGCACAGGGTTAGGCACAGAGACCATGAAACCTGACATGAGTTTAAACCTTGGCTTTGCCACCAACTGCATGACCTTAGGCAAGTCACCTAGCCTCCTTGTGCCCATCTGAAAAATGCACTGCAAGGATAAGGCCAGCATGTGGGCCCTGCCAGGCAGCTGAGGACATGGAGTGGCTTCCCCACCGGGCATATGTCAAGGTCATAGGGGAAAGCAGAGGAATTCCAGGTACCAAGCAGAATCAGGAAAAAGGGGTCAGGTAAGGAGACACACAGGGATAATCAGGGGAGGGCCACATCTCAGGAACTTCAGATAGTGCCTGAGAATTAGTTCATGGTGACAGAGCAGTCATGGAGCCATTTCCAGACCTGCTGGCCTTTCCATACATAATTATATTGTGCTTATTATAAATAATTGGAATGGCCCTGGAGAGATAACAGGACCAAAAGAGGTTGCCTCTTGATAGCAATTTGATATGTGGCAGGGTTGCAATTCATTTACACTACCTTCATAAATCCAGAGAAATGAAGTTTCACTATTTTCTAACTAATTAATCTCTCTAAATTTCCCATTCCCCTTGCAAGCAGAGAGAAGGAACTAGAGATTTTAGTTCAATTCTAAAATCACAGGCCATCCCAAAATCTGAACAGAATCCTTTGGTAAGGTGATGTCTTTGGGATAAATGTTCAGTTTTTCAGATGCCTTTCCATCTTTCCTTCCTTCCTTCCTTCCTTCCTTCTTTTCCCTGAGATGATTTTCAAGGACAGGAAAGGGTCCTTGATTCCACATGGCATTCCCTGCAGCATAATCCCTAGACTGGGCTGCTCCTGGAGAATGACCCTCATGGAGCAGCCAACAACTGGAATGGTATTAGTGTCTCCTGGGGAATCCAGGCTGGGCTGGACTGGGCTGATCCGGCTCCTCGCAGCTCCACAATGGCCTGGTGATTCTCCCTGGCTACTCACTCGAGCTCTGCCACATCCTTCAACCAGCTGCTGGGGGTCATCTTCCTTGTATCTGGCTTGGTTCTAAAGCAGGCTTGCTTGGATCTTGTCCAGTCCCTTTCACTATCCCTCCTGGGGCTGGGAGAGGCACATGGGCACATCTGGGTCTCCTCCACACTTCACCACATAAATTGGGACAAGAGCTGCCTGGGAGAAGAGGGTAATCCAGTTCACTTCTAGAGTCTCACACCTAAACTGAGACAAACCTTCTCCACCCCATTCTTGAAGGTCTTTTCCAACATACCCATCTCCCCGCTGTCTCCTGAACCTTTAGGTGTTTTTCTTCACACAATCCCCCAGGCCAGAAGGGGTAGTTTTGCTTACTGCTATAGGGGAAGAAAGATTTTTTTTCTTATCCTTCACCAGGTTCATGGGTGAGGCACCTATAAGAAAAGCCTAGTTAACAAGAAAAAAGCATACATGTTTATTTAATATAAGTTTAATGTGACACAGGAGCCTTCAGAAATGAAGACCCAAAGAAACAGGGAAACCTGTACATATTTACACTTGGGTTTGTTGAAGAATGGACAATCATGGGGAAATATGATTGGACAAAGAAGATATGATCTAATGGGAACAAACTTGGAGAAACTACCAAGGCAGGTTTGCTTCTTCTGTGTCCCTGTGTCTTCAGAGATAAGGATGTTCCTTTCTTTCAGGTATAGGGAGGATACCTCCTGAATGAGGATATTAGGACCTCCTTCAGGGAAGAAGGATCTGAGAAAATCAGAGAGTGCCCTTCCTAGGTTTCGTGACCTGCTTCAGGGAAGAGGTGAGGGAGACATGCCCCTTCTGCAGTTTTCTCAAATGTCAGGGTGCTATATTTTGATGCTCCTGAGCCCCATCACTCCCCTTTCCTCTCTTACTGAGACTTGGCTGTTTCTACTTTCTCCTCCCCCTTCCAGGTTCTTAGCTCATGGCTAAGTCTTACTAATAAGTAGAACTCAAGGGAGAAAAAGATGACAGGAGCTAAATTTGGCTATTTCTCATAAATATGAAACTCATTATTCTGAGAAGAAAAGATCTCTCCCAAATTCTCAGAAAGCCCCTTTAAAAACAGGCAAGGAATTATTTCAGGGTGTCCTTGTAAAAGTCAACCCAGATGGCATTTAAATTTGTACATCATTGGGATGCATAAGTATATCTATAGCAACAAGGTGTCCCAAACTTGTAATTCCCTAGACTCTGGCCACAGGAGAATAGGATGTGACTGTTATGCTAATGATCTTATTAATATCATGAATACAATTAACAAATGAAGTCAATTATCACTGGCAAGCATTCATTACAAAGAGGTAAGTTGCTGTGCTCCAACCACACAAGTGACTATTTTGCTGCATTTGTCCAGAAGCGCTCTTTTCATCTTTGCTCATTTATTACCACTAAATGTATAAATGCCTGGGAATGTGGACTCAGCTCATTACTTATATATATTACCTTGATTATAATTTGACCTCCTGTACACTTCAGTTTGAAGAACCCTACAAAATACCACTTCTATTTATAACACAGCCTCATCTGCCAAGCCTACAGGAGAAAACCTAATTGGAAAGAATAAAAGGTTACCTTTGCGTGTAAACTGCACATTTATTTAGTCATCAATTTTATTTCTTTCTAATTATCAGTGGTTGTGCATCTCCCAGTAGCTTGGATATAGTTGGTTTTCCTCCTAATAACTCCTGAGAAATAGAAACCCTAATGATCACATCAGTAGTTAGGGAAGTGTGGTCTCAATGTGCAGTTTATTGGGACTGTCAAAAATTAATTTCAGGATTCAAACTTAAACTGCCATAGACTGTGGTTCTGAGGCCAAATGCCTATTTTTATGTGACTCTTTCACTATCGGTATCATAAGAAGTGCACGTTCTTTGTAGTTTAAAACAAAATAATGTTCTTGGCAGAACTCCTGCAATTAAATCTTGTTGCAGGCAGCTTTTCTTGCTACCCATCCACAAGAAGTGAAATGGTTCTCAGACATGGATTTTAAACTGTTTGAAGAAATGGATGAAGCTGACCTCTACTGGGAACCATCTCAGTTCCCAGCCTGCAGTGTGCACAGCTGCCTCACTCTCTCCTGCCCACCTCCGCTTGCCTCCCCATCCCTGCGTCTCCCTTGTATCAATTATATTCTCACTGCTCTAACCAAGTACCACAGACTGGTGGCTTAAACCAGGGGTCCCCTACCCCCCCCGGGCCACAAACTGATACCAGTCTCTGCGTGGCCTTTTAGGAACTGGGCCACACAGCAGGAAGTGAGTGTCGGGCAAGCAGGCTAAGCTTCATCTGTATTTACAACCACTCCCCACTGCTTTAATTACCAGCTGAGCTCTGCCACCTGCCAGATCAGCAGCAGCATTAGATTCTCATAGGAGTCCAAACCCTGTGGTGAATTGTGCATGTGTGGGATCTAGGTTGTGTGTTTCTTATGAGAATCTAATGCCTGATGATCTGTCACTGTCTCTCATCACCCAAGATGGGACCAACTAGTTGCAGGAAAACAAGCTCAGGGCTCCCACTGATTCTATATTTGGTAAGTTGTATAATTATTTCATTATATATTACAATGTAATAATAATAGAAATAAAGTGCAAATAACTGCAATATTCATGAATTATCCCAAAACCATCTCACCCCCTCCCTGAGCCCGTGAAAATGTTGCCTTCCACAAAGCTGCTCCCTGGTGTCAAAAAAGTTGGGGACCACTGGCTTAAACAACAGAAATTTATTTTCTTGCAGAGGCTGAAAGTCCAAGATCAGCCTGCCAGCACAACTGGGTCCTAGCGAGGGCTCTCTTTCCAGCATGCAGATGTCTGCCTTCCCACTGTGCCCTCACATGGTGAGAGAGAGCTCTGGTACCTCTTCCTCTTCTTCTAAGAGCACACATTCTCCCGGGTCCATGCTTCAGCCTTATGACCCCATTTAACCTTCATTACCTCCTTCAAGATCCTAACTCCAGTATAGCCCACGTGAGGGGTTAGGGCTCCAACATATGAATTTAGGAATGGGGCACAATTTAGTTTATGGCACCCCTCAGCCTGGCACATTGATGCTCTTATTCACCGTGACACACCATCATTTCAAAAAAAAAAAAAAAAAGTTTTGAGGAAGCTGTGCTGGGAGAGTGGCCAGTGAGCAGCAGGGCTCCCCCAGTTCACAGGCTGTATCATTTTTGCAATGTGCCTCTAATAGTGCTTTCCAGGTGGCCCCTTTGCAGAGGCCAAGGCAGAAATTCCTCAGGGAGGTTATAGGGGATGAAAGGGAAAGGGCTGTTTCACCAGAAGTGTCTGTGGTTATCCGGGCAAAGAATGGCTCTGATTAGGAAAGCCGGGGTACACTGAAAGGATGAACTAATAAGAGGCTGGCCTTAATAGGGATTCGTCACCTGCATCATGGGATCTGAGGAACACTGAAAATGGTCTGTTCAAAACACTTCACTCCTTGGCCTGATGCTGAGACTAAAATATCACCACTAGAGAGACAGTCTATCAAATTAAAAAAAAAAAATAAAGAGGATTCATGTAGTTGTCAGCTAATAGAAAATGGAGGGAGGAGAAAAAAACACTTCTTGTCATTTTTTTCCTAGACTATAAGAGCCAAAGGGAAAGAAGAAGCATTTTGCTCACTTTTGAACTCCTACCACACTTCGTATGGTTCCCTGCGTAAAAGCGGATGCTCAGTATGTCTTCAGTGACCCCAAAGGATTTGGATTCCTTTTGCAGTCACATGCCAAGTGCTGAGTAGTACCTATTAACTTTACTGTTATTTATGTCACCAAATATATTTGTCCATTTCATTTTCATTGCCTGAGCCAAACTAGGTGTGGATGCCATACAAGGCCAAGTATTAAAACAGCCCCAGAACAGTCACATTTATATATTCAGTTCTTTCTAGTCTTCTCCCCATTTTGTGAATATTTTAAATAATAGCATACAAGCTATTTTCTATTTAGTGTGGATATAACAGCAAATTATTCTGGGCTACAGTGAAAGCACAACTGACGTGTGATTCACATTGCAAATAAATTTACTGTTTAGCATTTTAACCATGGATTCACTTACTGTATTTTCAGACTGTTTTTATATCAAACAGCTGAATGTTCTGCCTTCTTCACTTTGCAGTATTGGAGGTATTTCCATTTTGAAACTACATCTCTTAACCAGGCAAGCTGATTAGAGAAATGAGCAAGTTAGCAGGGTCAAAAGAAGGTCTTGCTCTGAAGGCACAGACTTGAAGTGTCCGGCTGATGGAGAGGCAGGGAAAAAAGCGAAAGTTGCCAGGCCATAGCCAGGGGAGACAGAGTCTGGTTATTTGTGCCTCATACACACCTAACCTGTGAACTCTTCTCTAAATACTGATGTATCTGTTTCTTGACCTAGCAAGCCTCATCTGGCTACCAGAACAGGATAGAATCCCCACAAATTAGCTCAGAAAAGGGGCTATGTTCAAAGGACACATCTGTTGTGGAATCCATAGAAATGAGGGGGAAAATAAAAAGGGGAAAAACAGGACTCAGACAACAAGTTAGGGCTTATCTGGGATCCTCTGCACCAGAAGCTCCCAGACATTGACATCAGCTACACAATTAAGGTGTCTGGGCTCTCACCTCCCCTGTGTCTGTGACTTAGTCCCTTGCTACTCAAAGCGTGACCCTGGAACCAGCAGCCTTGGCACCACCTGGAAACTGATTAGAAATGCGGAATCTCTGATCCCACCCCTGCACTGTTGAATCAAGACCTTTATTTCAGCAAGGTACCCAGTAATAGGCTAGCCACTTGGCAGCACACTTGCCACAGCTGAGGCAAGAGCTACTCCTGATCGAATTCTGGATAGACAAATGAACCAAGGTCATGGTCATAAAGAGTAGTTAGACACTGCAGACAAACTGTCCCGCTGCATGTGTTAAGTGTGTTACTGAGTTAAATTAAACCTGTGTCCATTCTGAGTGTTCAGTTCCCCAAAGAGTCTACACTGTGTACCCATTGGTATCACCTTGATGCACATCTCTTGAAATTAAGGATCCTTGTTTCTCGGGTGACTAGAAATGTCAACTGTCATTAGCAGAGTGAATGCTTGGTCCTTTATAAGCACTGTTGTCACACCAAAAAAAAAAATGTATGTAGTGCACATATACAAGAAAAGAAAAAAGAGAGCTCTTTATAATTCTTACCAGTTCAGTGATCCAGTAATGAGCTCTCATGACCTCCTTTCTCCTCTAAAACTGAATCCCTCCAAAGTAGCATCTTCACTGAGGCTTTAATCCCAGGTGGTGGTTTCCATACCTGGAGGTACAGAACAGAGCTGTATGTCATTTTCTCCTCGGGATTTAAATTTAACTTGAGAAGGCCAGCCTGTGGGTAGCTAATTAACAGATTTTTTTTTTTTTTTTTTTTACAATTGCATGTACCTGGCATTATTCTGATTAACTTTCCAAGCTGATTAAAAATGAGCAAAAAGATTGGCAAGCATTGTTTCCTGCCTTGAGGAGCACAGAGCTGGCTGGGGAAGCCCCCAAGCAAACTTCTAAGTTGAGAGACATGCCGAAAGAGAGACGAAGGTGGTGAGCACAGGGTGAGAAACAAGACCTGCACAGTTCCTCTCTCTTTCCCTCTCTCACTTCATAACAAGCACCAATCTTTCTGTGTTCTAGTTTTCCGCACACAGAAATTTTTGGTTCTTATCTACCAGCAGCCAGAAATACAGAAACCCCTCCAGTATCACAGATGTAGGATTTCCGCTACAGCCCATTTACTGTGCCCTGCATTTCACACATATTCAATCGGCCCTGCTCCCAGGCTACCTGGCCTGAGCCCTGCCCTGGGCTCCTGGGGTGCCGGCCCTAAGCACTCCCTCCTTGTTAAAAAAGACATTGGGGTCAGGTGCCATGGCTCTCGCCTGTAATCTCAGCACTTTGCGAGGCCGAGGCGGTCGGATCACAAGGTCAAGAGATCGAGACCATCCTGATCAACATGGTGAAACCTCATCTCTACAAAAAATACAAACATTAACTGGGTGTGGTTGAGCACACCTATAATCCCAGCTACTCAGGAGGCTGAGGCAGGAGAATCGCTTGAAGCCGGGAGGCAGAGGTTGCAGTGAGCCGAGATCACCACTGCTCTCCACCCTAGGCGACAGAGCCAGACTCTGCCTCAAAAAAAAAAAAAAAAAAAGAGAGAAAGACATTGACCGCCCACCTTTGTTAAGGATATTGAGACGTAACCACTCGGTAGAGCAATTAGGACCGAACAGAGGCTCTGTCCTTCATGTCATTTTAAAAATACGTAAATATAAGGAAATAGAGGGAAGGAAAACTTCAAGGAAAAACGTATCAAAACAGTGCCCAGAACAGAATCTTTAGGTAGATGCCTTTTCAAACCAGGTGATTCTGATGTTTCCAACATGTGCCAAGAGGTAGATGCTTGATCCAATCGGGCCAATCATAAAGTCTCACACTTTGGTCACTGTGATTGGTCCAGGAATAGACATATGACTCCAATCCAGCCAATCAGAATTCTCCACTGGTTTTTTCAAACTTGAGCTTAGGAGAGAGGACCTTTCCTCTCTAATCTTAGAACTGTAAACGTGTGAGGCTGGAGCTATAGCAACCATGGCTCTAGCCACATGAAAAGCTAACGGTGAGCAGATAAGTTGATGATCAGAGAAGCCAAGACAAGCAGGAACAGAACTCCTCACAATGTTCAAGTCCCTGCTTCCATTTGTCCCTAATGTTGACTCCACCCCTCCCTTCCAGTTCTATTAACCAGTAAATCCTCTTTTCTGCTTTCCCTAGTTCAGTTTCTCTCACTTGCCACCAGGAGAGTGCTAGCAAAAACACTGTCAGTTGTCTGTTTACTCTGTTGATAGTTTCTTTTGTTGTGCAGAAGCTCTTTAGTTATGTCTCACTTGTCAATTTTTAGTTTGGCTGCAATTGTTTTTGAGGACTTGGTCTTAAATTTATTACCAAGGCCAATGTTGAGAAGAATACTTCCTAAGTTTTCTTCTAGGATCTCTATAGTATGAGGTCTTATATTTAAGTATTTAATCCATCTCAAGTTAATTTTTGTATATAGTAATAGGTAGGGTCCAGTTTCATTCTTCTGCATATGGATAACCACTTATCCCAGTATCATTTATTGAACAGGGAGTTCTTTCCTCATTGTTTGTTATTGTTGTCTTTGTCAAAGATCAGTTGGTTGTAGTTATGCAGTCTTATTTCTGAGTTCTCTATTGTTTCATTGGCCTATGTGTCAGGGAAACAGTTTTAAATTTCTGTATCTCCCTATTTCTAGAGTGAAAATTTAAATCATTACCATGGTTACACTTTTCATCAATGAACTTGCCCAGAGGAAAAAACTACAACTAAAGAGTTAATGTCGAGTCACAGTAGAACACAGAACACACTGTACACCACCACCTAAGAACAAAACCTCTGATAGCAGCTCAAGAGTCTTCTTTGTAGAGTGAAGAAAATATGAGGGCCTAAAGTATTGACTTCAAACTGCACAGGGCCTTAGACTGCCAAAATCAGTGCCAATAATGTAAAAATTAAAGAGGAAAGAGCCTTCTGAGTATCAGATGACTTGATACTCATCAGCAGTTTGATATCATGTAGATAATGCATCTTAGGAATGCATTAAATGTTCACACTCAATCAAGATGTTCATGCCCCATCCTGAGGTTGGACAAAATAACCTAAAGTGTTTCTATATCTCTATACTACTTGAAAGTATGAGCCATCAAATCTGACTCAACTTAATCCAGCAGTACTACAATCCAGACTTTCCAAGAAGTATATTGAAACTTCAAGTATTTGTCCCATTGTCAGACCATGTGCCTCAATTAGGGGATCACTAAATAAAGATGTTGTAGTTGTACTTTTGTGATACGAACTTCTCTGGCCTACCAGCCTGCATGCAACACAAGGGTTGCAAACACAAAATTATATTTCTTTGGCTCATGCCTACCCATAACTTTGAGAATTCTGGCCCCAACTCAAAATCACCTTCTAATTATTCGGGAATCCCAGAGGCTCTGCCACATGTGTTCCCAAGCTCAATCGCCTCCTAACTAGACTCTCTAAACTCTCCTTGCTCCCCACATAGCTGCCAAAGAAATCATTTCAAAGTACAACTCTGACATCGCCCCTCTGCTTTAACTCTTGAAGAGCTCTAGTCATTGTTTAGTTAATGACAATCTCTTTGTTCTTAAGATAAAGATAAAGATCTGGCTTACAAATCCCCTCATGGCTTGACCTTGTTCATCTGTCCAGCCAAACCTTGAACAATACTGTTTCCCTTCACGTCAGCCACACTGGCCTTCTTTCAAATCCTCAGATGTACCATGCAAACTGCTACCCCGGTGCCTTTGGACATGCTAGAATGTCCCTTCTGCCTAGAATGATCTCTGCTGATTGCGTCCTACCCACAAATTAATCTCACTCTTCCTGAAGACTTCAATTATTATTTTATTCACAGAGGACTTCATTAATGCCCATGACTGCATCGATTCACCTGAATATACACTCTCATTTCACCATGCATCTCTCCTCTAGAGGATTTAGCATGTATCACAATTATAATTATATTTTGTCTGCTTCCCCTGGTGCATTTTAAGCTTGCCATTGTAACCTCATCATCTTTCACAGAACATAATATATAGTTCAGTAAATATTTGTTGGATAGATAAGCAGATTTAGGTTAAGGGTAAAATGATAAAACAAAGACTCAACAATAATCCAAAGATTGAAAAAAGATGGTTTGTTATTGACCTAAAAATTAGTACTGAGCATCCCATGTCAGTGAGTGGCTTTGCTCCATGTGGTCATTCAGAGACCCATGGTATTATCTTCATCTGCATATCCAGGTTGACTTGATAGATTCCAACCAGTAGAAAGGAAAAAAATAGCATGAAGATGCATAATGGGTATAAAAGTCACAGCACTGCAAGAGGCACAAATCACTTCTCCCATTCCACATGATAACACCTAACTACAAGAAAAGCTGAAAAACTTAGGATAGCTTGCCAGCCACATGTCAACTACAATTTTGTTATTACAGAAAAGAAAAACATAAGTCATGGACAGTTGAGAGTGCCCACTGCAGAGTGAATGAATAAATGGGTGAATATGGTCCTCCCTGCTTCCACATAGCAAGCACCATTTGCCCCTCTCCTCTGGCTTTCTGCCAAGTCTACCAAAGTCAATAGTGAGGCACCCAATGCCCGACATCCTAGGTCAGATGCCTTCTGATGTGGCCAAGGCAGTTGGTACCAGTGCTGCTGAACCTGTTGACTTATATTCCCAAGGCCCCAAAGAGGAGCAGCTCAAGCACTCCTTTCCTTTTCCTCTTTCTTTTATTGCAATTCCTCTCTCTGTGGGACTCAGGGGTAGGTCTATGGTGCCTGGGCTGCAAGGCAAGTCAAGTGATGGCACTGAACTATTCTCAAAGTTGACCAGTCCTGGAATATTAGACCATTACCCTGGCACCAAGTTCTTGAGCAGAGTCTCTTTGGTCAGGATAAATTCTTTCTTAAGAGGCTTGTTGGTCTTTCACACAAAGACTCCTAGGAAAATTACCTAATAAGCTCTTCTGACAGCCCAGGCATGCTTGATTAAAGGACTTCAGAGAGATGTTTCTCAAATGAGGGCCTTTATGATACTGGATAAAGAAAATGTCTTCACATTGACTCATTTATAAAACATTTTTAGATGATCAAAACTCACGGAGTTGTTAACAAACCAGAAAAAGGTGTTACACGCTGTTCCAGTTGCTCCTGCTGCACAGCAAACACTCTAAAACTCAATGGTATAGAACAGGCATTTTATTATGCTCA
This sequence comes from Sapajus apella, assembly GCF_009761245.1. Taxonomy (NCBI): domain Eukaryota; kingdom Metazoa; phylum Chordata; class Mammalia; order Primates; family Cebidae; genus Sapajus; species Sapajus apella. Next base: position 18,599,474 of record NW_022436942.1, read on the forward strand.
CAGATTCTGTGGGTCAGGAATTTGAACAGAACACAGAGGGAGGGCTTGTCTTTGCCCTCTGATAACTGTGTACCCAACTAGGAAGACTCAAAGACTGAGGGTTACTCAGCAGCCAAAGAGTGGAATCATCTGGCATGCTCACATGTCTGGTGATGGATGCTGGTGGTCAGCTGGAATCTCAGCTAGGCTGTTGGCTGAAATACCTATACATGGCCTTTTCATGTGGCCTCTCCATGTGAGATAGCTGGGCTTTCTTAAAGTGTGGTGGCTGGATGCCAAGAACAAATGTGCCAACAGAGCAAAGCAAAGGTGCAAGGCATTTTCATGATCTATCTTTGGAAGCCACAGAGAGTCACTTCCTCAGTACTCTGTTGATCAATGCAACCACAATATTCACCTGCATTCAAGAGGAGGGACACAGTCTCCACTATTTTATAAGTTAAATGCCACAGTCACATTATAAGAGAACAAGGGGTAGGAGAGACCATTGTCATCATCTTTGGAAAATACAATCTGCAACATATTGCCTCAGTTGCCTCTGATGAAAAGCAGATGTTTTTGAACAAATAAGCCCATTAGTAATATTTTTGAAACAGTAAGGATTTGAGTTTTGCTTTAATGACTTGAAAAGCAGAGTAGTTAATTCAGACAAAAAAAAAATCGTATACCTATTAAAACAAAATCAGCACTAATAATCCTCAATGGCTTTGAAGATCAATTGGCCAAACAGATTGTCACATGTGTTTATATCACATATAGATCATCAAAATGCAAACGTGGAATGATGGATAACTTGTACACAATTATGGCCATGGCAAACTATAGGGTAAAGGAAATGCTCTCATTGAAATAAATATATTTCTTTCGATATTTTTTTCCTATCCCTATGTAATCCAAATGTCCTCAGGCTTCACTAGCCTGTGAGGTCACCATAACAACAATGCTCAGATCATGCTGTTTTATGTCCTCTACCTGCATTCATAAGGTTTTTGTGGCCACCATCACCTCCTCAGCCTTAAGGTCTTACCCATTCTGAAAATCACCAAGTGTTCAGAAACAAGTTTGTTCACACCTTATGCTCTCAATGTCCACTAACAAAGAGCCAGTCACTTCAAAGAGGTATCTGGGCCCACTTGTATCTGCCAGTGTCATCCATAAGGACGTTTCTCTGAGGGCCACAGTCTCACACAACATTCTGGCCCCACCCCGAGCCCCCATGTGGCCAACCTGCCGTCTAAGAAAATGGCCTGCTTGCAAACGCTGATACCCAGACATACAAGCACATGGCTTGCCAAGGCTCACAACATTTCTCATCAAAGTAACCCTTTTTCTTCTGCTGTCTCCCTCTGCTTCTGTCTGAAATCAAACACCTTTTACTATTGGAGTCAGACCATTAGAAACAGATGGGAAGGCCAGTGTCCACATCAGTCCCAAGCCACCGTCTTTAGGGAGCCAAAGCAGGGTTCGATTCTGTACAGAGATGTAGAACATGGATCACAGGAGACAGCGACAGAGGAGTGGGGCCAGGGAGAGAGCACAAGAGAGCTGCACAGAGAAAGACAGCTCACAAAGTGTTAGCAACTGATGAATCTAGAAGGTAAAGTTTATACGTGTGTTTATTGTTTTGTTATTTCAACTTTTCTGTCAGTTTGAAATATTTGAAAATTGAAAGTTGAGAGAACAATTTTAAAATAAAGGACTACAGAAGACAAACATAAAATTGCTTTAGTGACTACATCCTATGAGTCCACTGGTTAGATGTATAGGTTTATAGTCATTAAAACAAAAGGCAATGATGACCCAGACTAAGGCCGTGGGAGTGTGAGCAAATGCAGAGTCTAGATTTGAGAGAGAAATCTCTGACTGGAAACAAGAAGGTATGGCTGATGGGATGTGGGTGTGAGGGAGGGAGGAGTGAGGACTGTCACCGTGATACTCGAGAAGAGGATGAGACATAAACTCTATTTGAACACATAGAGTTCAGGTTCCTAGGAGACATCCAGGCAGAGATGGCCAGAGGGCAGACTGAACCATGGGCAAGAGGTCAGCGCTGAAGTTACAAAGACAGGAGTTAATAGAAGCTGAAGCATGTACATGCAGGAGCTCAGCCAGAAAAAGTGAGAAGTAAAGTGGAAAGAGGGGGAGACAAGGACGGGCTGTGAGAGTTGTCATAGGGAAATTGACATCCAGGATGAAGCACTCAGTGTTAATCCCACACTCCATGCTGTCTCCTACTATAATTCATTCCTGGGCAAATTCCATTCCTCATTAACATTTTTTTCCTTCCTTGGCTTGTTTCTTATTATTTTAGTTTTATTATGCTGGTACAAACGCCAAGTACTTCTCCTAATAAACGGCCTTTTTCATCTGTTATATCACCCAAATGAATCCAAGCACTTATAATTAGCAAGGTTTACATAACAGGTATAATTTCTTGATAATAAAGTCTAACCATTATCATTGATTTTTCTTAATGGAACATTTTGTTTTTGAAACAAACAGCAGGCATTAACTAAATATATCTGGATAGCAATAATACTCAACTCTGATCATAAGCTGTTTGCTACTCTCTTGAAACTAATCATAATTTTACAACGAAATAAAAACATTAGAAGATCAATAAAAGCCATTTTATCAGACAAGGCTCATTCTTCTTTAGTGCTATCTTTATCACACACGGGAAAATTACTTTATTACATGGGTAGCAATGCATTTATGACAAGGCACTTGAAAAATAAGTCTGATGCTCATTTTGAAATTCCATTTCTTAGTGGTCATAGGCCGTGCAGTCATCAGATATACTTTAAAAGAGAAAAAAAACGACCACATGCTTTTAAGTGCTTTGTTTTCAATAATAAAATGACTTGGCAGTTGTACATATTAGAGTTTAGACTGCCGGTATTTGGTTTATGTTAAATCATAAATGAAATTCAATACTCTGGCCATAGCAGATCTAAACACAGTTATACCCGGTATAATAATGTTTTGGTCAATGATAGACTGCATATATAACTGCGGTCCCCTAAGATCGTACCATGATTTCACTGTACCGTTTCTATGTTTTAATATGTTTGGGCACACAAATATATCACGTTGTAATTGCCTACAGTATTGAATACAACGATATGCTGTATAGGTTTGTAGCCTAGGAGCAATAGGTTACATCATAGGTGTGTAGTAGTCTATACTATCTAAGTTTCTGTAAGCACACTCTGTGATGCTCACACGGTGACAAAATCACTTATTGACGCTTTTCTCAGAATGTATCCCTGTCGTTAAGCAACACATGGCTGTAGTTAGACAAAAGAGAGGGTTTTTCGATTATTCAGTAATTTGATATAGTCAAGCAAATAATTCCAAGGAATGGGGAGGAAAATGCCCCTTCTGCCTAAGCCACTCTAACTGGCAACACTTAGAAGAACAATGGTTAAATCACTGCGCTTCTTATCTCAATGTCCCTGGCTTACCCCACCAGCTAGCTCAGAACCCTAAGGCTCTGCAAAGTATCTGCCCCCACCCCAATCCCACCACAAAACAAATATCATATTTCCAGGAGTACCTGGCTTGCAGAGACTACCTATCAAAGTCATTCTCTATTTCAAGATATAACCCGGAACATCTGCCCAGCCAGGGAAACCCATTGCCCACTCAATTTGCAGTTAGGTAGAAACATATAACTCTTCCACTGTGAAGTAGGAGGGGGTAATTTGTACCACTTCTAGACTGAGGTTTTTAAGAAGCAGACATATCTTCTCCATGCTCTCTCTTTCTCCTTCTACCAGCTGAATGCCATGACAACCAGGTCCCAAGGAACTTCAGAATCTCCAAATGGAAGTCTCCAAAGCCCCTGAATCACCAGAAAGAGGGAGAACCATCCACTGGCCACCACTCTGCCATGTGAGCAGAACACAAACTCCTTGTGTTTGAGCCTTTAAACATTCTGGGCATATATGAGGCAGCAGATTAGCCTCTCTCATGTACAAAATGATGCCTCAAATACGCCTACAAACAAGTAAAATCAGCTATCCAGAAAGCTACTCTGTGCCACAGCTTCTTTATTTCTATTTCTGCAACGAGACACCCAGTGTCAACCAGGGACCACTACATCGATCTGCTGGGCTTCCCCGCTCACCTTACTTCAGTCTGGCACATCTGCCTCTTCTGCTAGGATTGCCAGACATTGTTGCCGTAGCCTCTGGGCACCGCTGCCTCCATCGGCACTCCCACTGCTTATTCTGGGTACTGATGTTCTGGCCCAACATGCTCACTCTTCCTGAGCTCTGCTACATCTTCTGCTGGGGCTGTTGAATTACTGAAAGTCCTCCCAGTTTTGTGGTGAATTAAACTAATGCGTCACTCCATTTTGATGTTACACTCATTTGATTTCAAGCAGCTGAAAGAGAGAGAAAACCCAGCTCACGGTGACTCAAGCAATAAAAGCATTTACTGATCTTGTGTTATAAGAAGTCTGGAGATGTGGAGCTCCAAGTTTGGTGCAGCCGCTCCACAGCACTATCCATCACCTAATTTCTTTCTGCCTCTACCATGCCATTCTCAACTGTGAGATTTTCATTCTTGGACGTGCCACCTCTTGATCACAAGATGACTGCCACAGACACAGGCTGCACATCTTCACACAATATATCAGGTGGGCAAAATGGTAGGAGAGTTTCTCCCAGAAGCCCTGCTACAGCCTTCTCCTTGCACAGCGTTGAGCAGAACTACATCACATGGTCATAGTAGCTCTGGGAGCTCTGGAAAAGGGAGACTGTCAAAGTAATGAAATTGCCATTAATGACTTACCAATCACGATTTTAGCCCTCATAGTGGGGCATAAGGCCATCCCCTCCCCGTCAAAGAAAACAAGAGTGTGTTTGCAAAAAGGAGGGGAAATGGCTATTGGGGTTAGAAGGGCAACTAACCGTGTCTGCCAAAGACTCCAATTCCGCCACATCACCTTCCACACACAGAAAATCTAGTCAAGGTCTTCTCTCTTCCACAGCCCAGATTTGAGTCCATGGGGGTCTGGCCAGGTATAAGGCTAAGTGGTGGACATCTGTCCCCTGTGTCACCCACACACACATTGGCTGTGACTATAGTTTTGATAATGGATGAAGCTTTTCAAACCTGTCTCCTTCTCTCTGAATGAGTGCTTATCCAGTACCTGTGGTGATCAAAAAAGGCATTCCTATTTCTCCACGTCCTCTCCAGCATCTGTTGTCTCCTGATTTTTTAATGATTGCCATTCTAACTGGCGTGAGATGGCATCTCAGTGTGGTTTTGGTTTGCATTTCTCTAATGATCAGTAATAATGAGCTTTTTATCATGTTTGTTGTCTATGCCTTCGTCCACTTTTTGATGGGATTGTTTGTTTTTTTCTTGTAAATTTGTTTAAGTTCTTTATAGATTCTGGTGATTAGCCCTTTCTCAGATGGGTGGATTGCAAAAATTTTTTCCCATTGTTTTGGTTGCTGGTTCACTCTAATGATAGTTTCTTTTGCTGTGCAGAAGCTCTTAATTAGATACCATTTGTCTATTTTGGTTTTTGTTGCCATTGCTTTTGGTGTTTTAGTCATGAAGTCCTTGCCCATGCCTATGTCCTGAATGGTATTACCTAGGTTTTCTTCTAGCATGTTTATGGTGTTTGGCCTAATGTTTAAATCTTTAATCCATCTGGAATTAATTTTTGTATAAGGTGTGAGGAATGGATCCAGTTTCAGCTTTCTGCATATGGCTAGCCAATTTTCCCAACACCATTTATTAAACAGGGAATCCTTTCCCCATTGCTTGTTTTCATCAGGTTTGTCAAAGATCAGATGGTTGCAGATGTGTGGTATTACTTCTGAGGCCTCTGTTCTGTTCTATTGGTCTATATATCTGTTTTGATATCAATACCATGCTGTTTTGATTACTGTAGCTTTGTGGTATAGTTTGAAGTCAGGTAGCTTGATGCCTCTAGCTTTGTTCTTTTTGCTTAGGATTGTCTTGACTATGCAGGCTCTCTTTTGGTCCCATATGAAGTTTAAGGTGTTTTTTTTTCCCTTTGAAGAAAGTAAATGGTAACTTGATGGGGATAGCATTGAATCTATAAATTACTTGGGCAGTATGGCCATTTTCACAATATTGATTCTTCCCAACCATGAGCATGGAATGTTTTTCCAACTGTTTGTGTCCTCTCTTATTTCCTTGAGCAGTGATTTGTAGTTCTCCTTGAAGAGGTCCTTCACATCCCTTGTTAGTTGCATTCCTAGGTATTTTATTCTCTTTGTAGCAATTGTGAATGAGAGTTCTCTCTTGATTTGGCTCTCTTTTATTGGTGTATAGAAATGCTTGTGATTTTTTGCACATTGATTTCATATTCTGAGACTTTGCTGAAGTTGCTTATCAGGTTAAGGAGATTTTGGGCTGAGACAATGGGGTCTTCAAAATATACAATCATGTGATCTGCAAATAGAGACTATTTGACTTCTGCTTTTCCTAATTACACTGTTGTTGGGAGTGTAAATTAGTTCAACCATTGTGAAAGACAGTGTAGTGATTCCACAAGGATCTAGAACCAGGAATACCATTTGACCCAGCAATCCTATTACTGGGTATATACCTAAAGGATTATAAAACATTCAATTATAAAGATATATGCACACATATGTTTATTGTGGCACTGTTTACAATAGCAAAGACTTGGAACCAACCTAAATGTCTATCAATGATAGACTAGATAAAGCAAATGTGGCACAAATACACCATGGAATACTATGCAGCCATAAAAAAGGATCAGTTCATGTCCTTTGCAGGGACATGGATGAAGCTGGAAACCATCATTTTCAGCAAACTGACACAAGAACAGAAAACCAAACACCATATGTTCTCACTCATAAGTAGGTGTTTAACGAGAACACATGGACACAGGGAGGAGAACATCACACACACTGGGGCTTATTGGGGGTGGGGGGCTAAAGTAAGGATAGCAGGGGATGTGGGGATTGGGGAGGGCTAACATTAGGAGAAATGCCTAATGTAGATGATGGGGGGATAGATGCAGCAAACCACATGGCACATGTATAGCTATGCAACAAACCTGCATGTTCTGCACGTGTACCCCAGAACTTAAAGCATAATAAAATAAAATGTTAAAGAAAGAAGGCTTCATTGCAGCACTGCCCCACCAGTTTGAGAGATGAGCTCATACATGCTTATATCTCATAGTAGTCATTGTTTGGGCTCAAGCTGCAATTTACCAGCCTTGTCCCAAAAACTTTTCATTTTCCCTTTACTGGACTTCAGATCAGCAAGCACATCATTTTTGATACATGCCCAATACTGGTCAGAATGTTTTTAGATAAAATCTTATCCTAGAACATGTATATATTCTTGTACATTTCAAAAAGGAAATACTGCAAGTGTTCAAGTCACAGTGACAATAAATACTAAGAAAGACAACAGGCCATTTTTTCAATATTAACTGCATTTAAATGTCAAAAAAATCAAAGATTGTTAAAGGAAACACACTATTTGTCAGAAACGGTATGTGTTAATAATCCTGAGAGAAAAATTCTAATTCATCCACAACTTCAAAGGGTAACATTTCCTAGGGGAACTGAAATTAATCATAGAAAAGGAAAATACAATGGCATTACATGCATTTTTTAGGCTCTTGATATTTTCCTTCTACCTATTTAAATGGAAAATGATGGGCTCTCGCTGGAGAAAACCTCCAGAACAATCTGAGACGAGGTTTTCTGATTGTCCACATTCCATTCTTGAGGCAGTGCAGATGCCTCTGTGATAAGAGAGGCTTGCAGCTGCCATGAAGTTTCTGATAGAGAAACTGAATTTGTTAAAACACAGTATCTATCGACATGCTAACAGGTAAGATGTCTTCAGGGCGTCAGTTAAGGTCGATGATTTCTAATCTACATAAATTTCCCTGGAACTGACTATAAACTAGTTAAATGGCTGACTGGTGACAAAAAGATGAGGAAAATAATGAATGCATATAAAGCAGCACAAAAGATTTGGAGGCAATTGTATCTGCTCTGTAATTATGTTGACGCATGGGAAATTAAAATGCTTGCTGGCCTTCTCCTTCCCTTCCTCCCGTCCCCCAGGCCTCTTCATCTTGTCCCAATAAAAGAGCTCTTGAAGCAAATGGGAATGGTAGTTTGAGGTCAAAGAAAACAAAGAGAAAGAAAGATGAGAGGAGAGATTAAAAGAACAGCCAGGAGGGCTCTCCCTGGCCCCAGTGAGGCAAAGGGCTCTTGCGTGACCAAGAAAGGCTGTCTTAACTAAAGTGTCTGGTCAAGGAAGGAAATCGTTCAGATGAATTTTTTGGCCTCTTACTTCTATACTAGCTTGTGCATTGGGGTGTGATTATCTGTGTATATCATTCTTCTAGAGCAGGGGTGGACAACCACAACAGGGCCAAATCCAACCCACCACTCGTTTTTGTACCACCCACAAGAATGAGTTTTACATTTTCCTTTTTTTTTTTTTACGGTGTTTCGCTCTTGTTACCCAGGCTGGAGTGAAATGGCGCGATCTCAGCTCACTGCAACCTCCGCCTCCTGGATTCGAGCAATTCTCCTGCCTCAGCCTCCCACGTAGCTGGGACTACAGGCACGCGCCACCATGCCTAGATAATTTTTGTATTTTTAGTAGAGATGGGGTTTCACCACGTTGACCAGGATGGTCTCGATCTCTTGACCTTGTGATCCACCCGCCGCGGCCTCCGAAAGGGGTTTTACATTTTCTAATGGTTATATTTTCAAATGTTACATAAATACCTACATAATTCACTCAATTTTACCTCACAAAATCTAAAATATTTACTCTCTGGCCCCTTAAGAAAAAGTTTTTTAGCCCCTTATTAGATGAGACCTCCAGGAGCAGCACTGTTCGTTTACATTGTTTTCTCTTGGACGGAATAAAGGCTGATGGTTAGACGAATAAAAGACAGTTCTGAGAGCGTCCTGGAACATGGGCAAAGGCTTTTTTTTTTTTTCATTTGCGAATGAAGAAAACAAGACCTAGCGATGCCAATCAACTGACCTAAAATCCAGCTGCTTTTTAGTGGCAGAGCTAAGGCTAGAATCTCCTCCACAACATACCACCTTGAACTGATGCTGCCGACAAAGCATCACAACGCCTTTCGAGCTCTTTCAATCCAACTGATCAACCTCTGTGCATCAGTAAGATACAAAAGGATGACTCTTCAGAGTGTACCTTGATGAAGAGGGACAAATACAGTTAGTAGGGAGTTTAAAAAACAAAAAAATAATCTCATTCCTAAAGAGAGGTACAGTTGGAAACTCCATACCTCGGTAAGTGACAAACCTGACACTGCCCTAAGCAATTAATCCCTGGCTATATGAACCTATTGAGGAGACCCTGAAAAACATGACTATGTTTACTATGAAATTCAAAACCGATTCGTAATGCACCTAATAGTATACTGAGAGTAAAAAACACATGGAAAAAATAAAAAGAATTTTTTTCATTATATGCTCAGGATAACATCAGAGAGAAAATAATTTTTTTGCCACATTTTATGGCCATGTTGAATGTCTCTAGTGATAAGAGTTTCTAATTCTTTTCCAGGAAGGCTACTCCCTAAATGAATACTTTTTGTTGTCATTTAGGTTTTCCAAGGCAGTATCTCAAGGTCTAACGGGTTTATGCAACACTCAACACAAATGCTGAGTTGAAACCTTTCTAATCATTTTCTAACCCAAACTGTATTATAATATTTTTGCTATGTTTTTAAAAGCTTGGGGATTTGAAATCTTGACATGCATATTTTAAGAAATATTGATGCTTCCCTAGGAATTTAAGAGGAGAGAGTCAATAAATTAGGCATAACTAGACACCCTGACCAGCTATCTGGGCATAATTAGCCTAATGCTATTGCATAGGTGATGTGTGGTTTATGTTATCCACACAATGTGAAAGAAAAATCCTTCCTTCCTCTCTCTGGAGGGCTCTTTTGAAAGTCTTACTACTCTAGTTAGTTCAATGCTATTTATTTTTACTGTGTTCATTATTTTAGTGCTCAAGAGTAATGTTCAATGTTTAGCAACAATAAATTTTATTTCCCATGTGTCAGTCTGGCTACAAAGCTAATACGAATCCCTCTAAATCTTTTGTGCCACCCAGTATGCATCCATTATGTTCTTCATCTTTCTTTTTTGTCACCAATCATTTAACTAGTTTATAGTCAGTTCCAAAGTAATCTGTGTAGATTAGGAATCAAAAGTGTAGCCCAAAGCCCTTGAGGATCTCGCCTGGCCCTCTCTGTAGCGGACTGGGTTTTTTCTCTATCAAATCAACCACACATATATTCAATGTAGACCTGTGGTATTGATTTTATTTAACCCCCAACTTCAGAACACATACTTTCCAATCATAATCAACCAACTGTTGTACTGAGCTGAGCATAGAAAGTCAACACCAAGACTAAAGTATGCCAAATTGCAGGATCTTTATTGCCGGCGGCCATGGAGGACTCGCGTCTCTCCAACCCGTGGCCCTGAAAGGAGGGTGTCAAGACCTTTTATACCCCTAAAACCACCTCAAGGGTGAGGGTGAGGAGCGGGGATGGGGATGAGGGGTTTCAGACATTCCGAGGGCTAGTGGATTCTGTAAATCACCTCCTGGGCGGAGATGAGGGTGAGGGGCTCTGGATATTCCAAGGGCCTGGGGATTGTTGTCACTCTGATTGTTACTTAACTGGTTTACAGAAGTCAAGATAAATGTTAGTTTATACATTGTCTAGGTAGTGGTGGGAATTACAGACCTAGTTACTTATTACAAGTCACAGGAGCCAAGATGGCATGGGTTTGGACTGCTTGCCTCTCACCTTAGGGTCACAGACAGCAGTTTCAATAGAAAGCCAAGGTATGGTTGAGGTATGCAGTTTTATGGGGGCTTTTACCATGTCACATTACAATTATTTCTACCCATATAATGCTCTTCTAAGGAGTGACTCTAGGTAAAAAAGTAAAACCAGAATAAGTGATAGCAGATGGCAAAAAATAAAGATAATATTAAACGTGATTTTTCAGAGTTGATTTAAATGTGACTAAGGATTTTAGAAAGTTTTTTCATTTCACAAAAGAATGTCATACACAGAGTGGAGGGAACAAAGCGATTCTCAACTGAAATATCAAGTTTTAATTTATGGATGAATGGACCAAAGACAATCTACATTAAAAAAACATTTTACTCTTTTAACTCTGTGGGACTCTTTGTAAATATTGCCCCAACAAAACAAAATCCTGTGTCTATTTAGACTATATTCAAATTTTCTCTAAAATAAATCAGGTAACAAATGTGTATTGAGTGCCAACATTTACTCTGTAGACCCCTCAACATAAAGATGTTGGAGATCAAGGAGAAGGCCGAATCCAAAAGGCAAGACAGCATCGATGGAAAGGGAAGCATATCTATGCACTCTTTCTCTCTATGTCTTTCCCACCCATTACCCAGGCAGCAAAGCTTTACCTTGACCTATTAGGACATGGGTATCATGAAAGATTTTAGAACAGAGTGAGATCATAGAAGCCAGAACAACCAACTTTTCTTACAAACAAGGTTTCAGGACACTATTTACAAACCTCTGTCTGAATTTTTTAAGGCTCTAATCAAGTAAATACCTCCTACAAAAAAAAAAAACACACATACACACAAAAATAAAAATAAAACACACAACAACACTGCCTCCTGGTAAGATTGTGTCTAGGTCAGGTTCAACAGGCTTCTGTTTCATTTGTGCCTTTTTAACTTCTTAACATTAACTTCTTTAATGACCTCTGAGAAGCACCACATTTATAAATAGTAAAGCTATCCTTTTACAAATTTGTTCATGGGAGATTAAGTTGGAACAAAAGATTTCAGGCTGCACCACTCAAATGAGCCGGGCAATACAACCAAAACCCTCAAGTACAAACAAAAATTCACCCAAACCGAATTGTGGTGTTAGGTTAATAAAACCTACAAACAACAACGGAGTTCTGTACCAAAGCAACTAGGGTATTCTGGCACTTTATTACATTTGACAATGTTGGTTCATATGTAATTTTTAAAAATCTACCCATAGTTTACCAAGTCTTCAGATTAAAAAAAAATGGGAAGCATGCTTTCCACTGTGAATTAGTAATTAATTGGTTCCTACTGGGGCTGATTATCCATGTTTTTTTTAATACTGTAGGCCCCTTTCAAAATTATTTTAATCTTTTGGATGATTCTAAGTGAACAATAGCCCAGCCTTCGTTAATAAACACATTACAATTCCCTAACCTGGTTTTCCTGAGTCTTCTTTAGGGAAAGCTCAGGGGCAGCACTAGAAGGATGTGAGCAATCTTTCTTCAGGTGCTTGTGCTTTGATGGTGACTGGGAAGCAGGCAAACTCCCTGGGCTAGTTTGCATGTTAAAGATACTCCTGGAAGGTATCTGGTCGAAGATCTGAAAGCTCCTCTCTTGTGTGAGCAAGGGCAAACTCTCTTTAGTGACATGAATTGACAATAAGAAGCATATTCAACAAACTTCAATGACCTTTTGTACCCCCTTTTTTAAAGCCAGAAAACCTACATTAGAGAAAGTTTGGGCCTAAGGTTTTCTATTGTGTCACTCTGCCCTACTTCTCCCAGTTGCCAATGGCATAAAACATTTTAACATGTCACTACTTCTTAATTCTAGCAGAGGCAGAAATCTGTCTGGTTTTTTAATTGTTTCTTAAATTCTTTTCAATTTCTGATTTCACTTGAGTATCACTCACTTATTTTCTATACAGAAGAGAACAAAAGTGCTTGAATTATGCATAAAAACTTTTAAAAGGCGTCTTTCAGATAAAGCACTTTATATTATTAAGCACTGTAAAATTATTATTGCACATTACTTTTATTATGTAGTTCATTTTAAATGGGCCAGAATATTTTAATAATCAAAAAAAGCCATAGTTTATAGCTTAAAATTGAAAATATATCTGCACATTTTTTCCATAAAATATGCATGCATGATTTTCAGCCCCATTTAACTAATGTGTTTTGGAAATACGTTACAATAGTAAACGCAACAAATCTCAGTCAAGGAAAAAATTCATATAAAAAGTGTGATTAATAGCAATATGTATTTTTTTCGACTAACAGAAGTCCCTATTTTGAAATATGAATCATTTTACATAGATAACCTCTGTATTTCCATGTCGTTTATCTAAACTGCAGTATATTACAACTCTGGGTGCAGAATTGCAAATTATATCAAAGAAACAAACTATCAAAACAACATAAATTACCCACTATGCACTTGCAAAGCAAAAAAAATGCATCTGTTAAACAATTAAAGAGTAATCAAAAAAATCAAATAATGCCCACAGCTTAGATGCATATATGTCCAGAAATGAAAACATATTTGGATTCATTTTAATGGAAATTATTTCTAAATTAAACTAGTGATATGAAAATTAAAGTTGTTAGATCATTTAGATGGGTGATATTCATAATCAGCTCCTGATAATCTTATAAAATATGCATGCCCCTCCTGTATGTAAGACAGACATTTCCCTAACTGTGTCACTTTTCTTAGATGTGACTTCACAATAAAACTGAGCTGGTTTTTAAAATGTGCATTAAAAATTTTGGGATGAGAGCACATTTCTGTAAGGCAAAATTGGTTTGTGGTTTCTATTGTAAGAAAGAGAATTACTGTGCACAGTATAGGAAGTCTAATTTTATGGCTCACATGGTTGGATAGTAGCTAGAGTTTTCAGCTCAACCACACATGTCATGAATAACAACACATTGAATTTACATAACTATTTCCTCGGTGGAATTCCAAGAACTACTTAATCTCATTTAGACTCATAACATCTCTTCCAGCCTGCAAACTAGGAAATGTCTCCATTTTAAACAATGGAAAAGAAAAGGCATATAGAGATTGAACCACACCTTGCAGCAAGTAGATTAGAAAGCAGTTTCCTGGTAATGGAAATGGATTCCGACATCCCTTTTGAGAAATTCCAAATGCAAAGCCTTTGCTGATCAGGTCCAGGCTCCAAATTTTCACAGCAGCCAGCCTCAGACCACTATTATAATACAGATAAGCCTCAGGACTGGGAGAACCAGATGTATACATTTTCAACAACCTTCCCTCAGCACTCCTCCCCACTTGGCATAGTACCAACCACCACTGCCACCACAGCTGTCATTCATGCCACCTAACTCAGAACTGTGGCTTCTGGGGCCTAGTGCCCATCCCTTGCCTTGGCCCCCAAGGGTTCTGATCTCCCTAGACTGGCTTCTACAGAACACATCTTCTCTGCTTATTCAATTGTATTAGCTTACCTAACCACAGCATTCTCCTCTTCAGTTTGGCTTCTATGCCTGGGATCTCCTTCCTGGCTTCTCCTTCAGCATGATGCTACTGATTGTCTGAACCCAGCCTGCAGTTTGATGCTTCCAAATATTACTCATAGGACAGGCCCCAGCCAGCTTGTCAGTGGGGCTGTATCCTCGTGGCCCCAGCTTCCACTCAAGGGCAAGACCTCCAGTAGGAGTGGATGCTAATGTACTTCCATGTAACTCTAATGGTCTTAACATGTGACTAAAGAGAATAGAGTCACAGACTAAAACTCCAGGCAGCCTCACTATTCTGTGGCCACAGATGTAACACCGATAACTGGCCAGCAGTGATGCAAAAACATGTTGTTACAGGGAACAAAAGGGAAAAGTGAAGCCAATTAGTGGCTGGACAAAAACCCTAAGATGCACATTTCACAAGCCATGGAATTGTCACATAATCTCCCTAACAGAAGGGGCATTGGCTGTAATCCCAGCACTTTGGGAGGACAAGGCGGGTGGATTACAAGGTTAGGAGTTCAAGGCCAGCCTGGCCAACATGGTGAAATCCCATCTCTATTAAAAATACAAAAATTAGCCAGGTGTGGTGTCAAACTCCTGTAATCCCAGCTACTTCAGAGGCTGAGGCAGGAGAATTGCTTGAACCCGGGAGGTGGAGGTTGCAGTGAGGCGAGATCATGCAACTGCACTCCAGTCTGTGTGACAGTGAGACTCTGTCTCAAAAAAAAAAAAAAAAAAAAAGAAGGGCCATTGGATAATTATAGTCTTCTTGCTCAAAATCCAGCACCATCACTGTGTTGCTCCTAAAATAATCAACAGTACTACCAAAAACATGGCAGCATGTGGGGTTTTTCTGCTGACCAACAGTCCAGCTTCCTGACACACTCTGAGTTGTGGTGTAAGTACATGGCTTGCAAACAAGGCCACTTTAAGACAAGCAAGTTCTTACTCTTCAAAAGGTAGAGTCTAGGCTTCCAGAAGCTGATTATTTGACTTGGCTTTAAAAGTATGACCCCGAGGTGGCTAGCAAAATGGCAGAATAGGAACAGCTCCAGTCTGCAGCTCCCAGTGAGATGAATGCAGAAGGTGGGTGACTTCCACATTTCCAACTGAGGTACCTGGCTCATCCAATTGGGACTGGTTAGACAGTGGGTGCAGCCCATGGAGGGTGAGCCGAAGCAGGGTGGGGTGCTGCCTCACCCAGGAAGCACAAGGAGTTGGGGAACTCCCTCCGCTAGCCAAGGGAAGCCATGAGGGACTGTGCTGTGAGGAACAGTGCACTCCTGCCCAGACACTAGGCTTTTCCCACAGTCTTCGCAACCCACAGATCAGGAGATTCCCTCAGGTGCCTGTGCCAGCAGGTCCCTGGGTTTCAAGCACAAAACTCAGTGGCCATTTGGGCAGACACCGAGCTAGCTTCAGTTTTTTTCAATACCCCAGTGGTGCCTGGAAAACCAGTGAGGCAGAACTATTCACTCCCCTGGAAAGGAGGCAGAAGCCAGGAAGCCAAGTGGTCTAGCTCAGCTAATGTCACCCCCCCAGAGCCCAGCAAGCTAAGATCTACTGAATTGAAATTCTCACTGCAAGCACAGCAGTCTGAAGTCAACCTAGGATGCTCGAGCTTGGTGTGGGGAGGGGCACCTGCCACTAGTGAGGCTTGAGCAGACAGTTTTCCCCTCACGGTATAAACAAAGCCACCACAAAGTTTGAAATGGGCAGAGCCCACCACAGCAACACAAAACCCCTGTAGCCAGACTGCCTCTCTAGATTCCTTCTCTCTGCGCAGGGCATCTCTGAAAGAAAGGCAGCAGCCCCAGTCAGGCGCTTCCAGATAAAACTCCCATCTCCCTGGGGCAGAGCACCTGCAGGGGCAGCTGTAAGCACAGCGTCAAGCAGACTTAAATGTTCCTGTCTGCCAGCTCTGAAGAGAGCAGTGGGTCTCCCAGCACAGCAACTGAGCTCTGCTAAGGCAAAAACTGCCTCTTGAAGTGGGTCCCTGATCCCCATGCCTCCTGACAGCAGGGATTGACAGACTCCTCATATAGAAGAGCTCCACCTGGCATCTGGTGCATGCCCCTCTGGGATGAAGCTTTCAGAGGAAGGAAGAGGAAGCACTCTTTGCTATTCTGCAGCCTCTGTGGTGATACCCAGGCAAACATGGTCTGGAGTGTACCTCCAGCAAACTCCAACAGACCTGCAGCAGAAGGGCCTGACTGTTAGAAGGAAAACTAACAAACAGAAAGGAATATCATCAACATGAATGAAAAAGAAATCCACACACAAACCCCATCTGAAGGTCACCAACATCAAAGACCAAAGGTAGATAAATTCATGAAGATGAGGAAAAACCAGGGCAAAAGGCTGAAAATTCCAAAAACCAGAACACCTCTTCTCCTCCAAAGGATCACAACTCCTTGCCAGCAAGGGAACAAAACTGGAGAGAGAATGAGTTTGACCAACTGACAGAGTAGGTTTCAGAATGTGGGTAATAACAAATCCCTCTGAATTAAGGAGCATGTTCAAACCCAATGCAAGGAAGCTAAGAACACTGAAAAAGATTAGAGGAATTGCTAACTAGAATAATCAGTTTACAGAAGAACATAAATAACCTGATGGAGCTGAAAAAACACAGCACGAGAACTTTGTGAAGCATACCCAAGTAGCAATAGCCGGATCTATCAAGCAGACAAACAATATCAGCAATTGAAGACCCACTCAATGAAATAAAGCATGAAGACAAGATTAGAGAAAAGAATGAAAAGAAACAAACAAAGCCTCCAAGAAACATGGGACTATGTAAAAAGACCACACCTACATTTGATTAGTGTACCTGAAAGTGATGGGGAGAATTGAATCAAGTTGGAAAACACTATCCAGGATATTATTAAGGAGAACTTCCCCAACCTAGCAAGACAGGCCAACATTCAAATTCAGGAAATACAGAGAACACCACGAAGATACTCCTTGAGAAGAGAAACTCCAAGACATATAATCATCGGATTCACCAAGGTTGAAATGAAAGAAAAAATATTAAGAGCAGCCAGAGAAAAAGTTCAGGTCACTCACAAAGGGAAGTTCATCAGACTAACAGCAGGTCTCTCTGCAGAAACCCTACAAGCCAGAAGAGAGTGAGGGCCAATATTCAACATTCTTAAAGAAAAGAATTTTCAACCCAGAATTTCCTATCCAGCCAAACTAAGCTTCGTAAGCAAAGGAGAAATAGAATCCTTTAAAGACAAGCAAATGTTGAGAGATTTTGTCACCACCAGTCTTGCCTTACAAGGGCTGCTGAAGGAAGCACTAAATATGGAAAGAAACAACCAGTACCAGCCATTGCAAAAACATACCAAATTGTAAAGACCATCAACACTATGAAGAAACAGCATCAATTAACAGGCAAAATAACCAGCTAGCATCATAATGACAGGATAAAATTTATATATAACAACATTAACCTTTAATGTAAATAGGATAAATCCCCCAATTAAAAACACACAGATAGGCAAATTGGATAAAGAGGAAAGACCCATTAGTTTGCTTTATTCAGGAGATACATCTCAAGTGCAAAAACACACACAGCCTCAAAATAAAGGGATGAAGAAAGATTACCAAGCAAATGGAAAGGAAACAAAAACAGGGGTTGCAATCCTAGTCTCTGATAAAACAGACTTTAAACCAACAAAGATCAAAAAAGACAAAGAAGAGCATTACATCATGGTAAAGGGATCAATGCAACAAGAAGAGCTAAATATCCTAAATATACATTCACTCAATACAGGAGCACCCAGATTCATACAGCAAGTTCTTAGAGATCTACAAAGAGACTCAGACTCCCACATAATAACAGTGGGAGACTTTAACACCCCACTGTCATTATTAGAAAGATCAGTGAGGCAGAAAATTAACAAGGATATTCAAAACTTGAACTCAGCTCTGGACCAAGCGCACCTAATAGACATCTAAAGAACTCTCTGCCCCAAATTAGCAGAATATACATTCTTCTCAGCACCACATTGCACTTATTCTAAAATTGACCACATAATTGGAAGTAAAACACTCGTCAGCAAATGGAAAATAATGGAAATACAACAAACAGTCTCTCAGACCCAGTGCAATCAAATAGAATTCAGGATGAAGAAACTCACTCAAAACTGCACAACTATATGGAAACTGAACAACCTGCTCCTGAATGACTACTGGGCAAATAACAAAATTAAGGCAGAAATAAATAAGTTCTTTGAAACCAATGAGAACAAAGACACAACATACCAGAATCTCTGGGACACAGCTAAAGCAGTCTATAGAGAAAAGCTTATAGCAATAAATGCCTACAGGGAAAGCAGGAAAGATCTAAAATCAACACCCTAACATCACAATTAAAAGAACTAAAAAAGCAAGAGCAAACAAATTCGAGCTAGCAGAAGACAAGAAACAACTAAGATTAGAGCAGAACTAAAGAAGATAGAGACACAAAAGACCTTTAACAAATCAACGAATCCAGAGCTGGTTTTTTGAAAAGATTACCAAAATAGATAAGACTGCTAGCCAGACTAATAAACAAGAAAAAAGAAAAGAATCAAATAGACAAAATAAAAAATGATATAGAGGAGATCACCACTGATCCTACAGAAATACAAACTACCATCAGAGAATACTGTAAACACCTCTACACAAACAAACTAGAAAATCTAGAAGAAATGGAGGAATTCCTGGACATGTACACCCTTCCAAGACTAAACCAGGAAGAAGTCAATTCCCTGAATAGACCAATAACAAGTTCTGAAATTGAGGCAGTAATTAATAGCCTACCAACCAATAAATGCCCAGGACCAGACAGATTCACAGCTAAATCCTACTAGAGGTAGAAAGAGGAGCTGGTACCATTCCTTCTGAAACTATTTCAAATAGAAAAAGAAAGACTCCTCCCTAACTCATTTTATGAGGCCAGCATCATTCCGATACACAAACCTAGCAGAGACACAAAAAGAAAAGAAAACAAAAAAATTCAGGCCAATATCCCTGATGAACATCAATGCAAAAATCCTCAATAAAATACTGGCAAACAGAATCCAGCAGCACTTCCAAAAGCTTATCCACCACAATCAACTCAACTTCATCCCTGGGATGTAAGGCTGGTTCAACATACACAAATCAATAAACATAATCCATCACATAAACAGAAGCAATGACCAAAAAAAATCACATGATTATCTCAATAGATGCAGAAAAGGTCTTTGATAAAATTCAACAACTCTTCATGCTAAAAACTCTCAACAAACTAGGTTATTGATGGAAGATATCTCAAAATAATAAGAACTATTTTTTCCAAACCCAAAGCCAATATCATATTGAATGGGCAAAAGCTGAAAGTATTCCCTTTGAAAACCAGCACAAGGAGGAGGATCCAAGATGGCCGTTTAGGAAGAGCTCAGGATTGCAGCTCCCAGTGAAAGTGCAGAGGGTGAGTGGACGCTGCATTTTTATTGCCCACAGACTAGGAAATTCCCAGGCAGAGGAGCTCCACAGGTCACCAGTGCAGCTGTTTCAGCCAGCGCAGCTGTGCCGGCCGGCGCCGCTGCTTTGCCCCGCGGCTGCTTTGTCAGCGCCCCGGAGCAGCGGTTCTCCTTACAAAATACACCGGTCAGGGTGCCATTTTGGCTGGTGATGAGAGCCACGGGAAGTCGCCCATTCCTCTGTTTAAAAAGGGGACTGAGCAGGGAACCAGGACAGTAGATTCCAGGGCAAAAAAAAAAAAAAAAGTGCCACAAACCTCAGTGCCGCTGTTTAAGCCAGCGCAGTGAGTGGCCGCAGGGGAAAACAAACAGACCCCGGCGCCTCTTCAACAGGCGACTGGAACACAAACATGAAAAAGGCTCTGAGGCAGGGAGCCAGGCGATCAGGCTTGGCTGGTCCCACCCCCACAAAAGAACAGCAATCAGAAACTCTGGATTGAGAGTTTCACAGCAAGCGCAGCTGAACCGGGGACGGTCCAGCTCTGTGGGGGAGGGGCGTCCGCCATTACAGAGGCAGCCTGCCACGACGGAGGTAGTTGGCCAATGCTGAGGCAGCCCGCCGTTGCCAAGGCAACCCACCATTGCTGAGGCAGCCCGCCATTGCCAAGGCAACCCGCCACAGCAGAGAGACTCCACCTCAACAGAGGTGGGCCACCATCGCCAAAGCACTTCTAACTACACCCATATAAACAGGACTGCAGGGAAGTTCACTCGGCAGCGGGGCGGAGCCCACAGCAGCTCAGCAAAGCCTCTACAGGCCAACAGTGACTAGGCTGCCTCCTTGCTGGGCAGGGCAGGTCTGAAGGGAAAAAAAAAGGCAGCAGCATAACGGAAACTCACAAATAAAGCCCTAAATCCCTGGGACAGAGCACCTGGGAACAAAAAGCAGTTTATGAGTTCTGCTGCAGCAGACCTAAACGTACCTGCCCAGCAGCTCTGAATGAACAACAGAGTTCACAATTCACCATTTAGCTCCAATAAAGAAGAGACCGTCTCCTCAAGCAGTTCCCTGACCCCTATATATCCAAAGAGCCACCTCATAAAGGAGAGATCAGATTGACACTAGGCGGGTATCCTTCTGGGACAAAGATAGCAGAAGAAGAAAACTGGTAACAACACTTACTGTTCAGCAGCTGCTGCAGGTGAATCCCAGGCAAGCAGGGCCTGGAGTGAACCTCAGCATACCTACAGCAGAGGGGCCAGACTGTCAGAAGGAAAACCAAGAAACAGAAATAACCTCATCATCAACAAACAGAACGTCAATCTGAAAGATTTGAGACCCAATCTGAAAGCCAGCAACTACAAAGTCGACAGGTGGATAAATCTTTAAAGATGGAAAGAAACCAGTGCAAAAAGGATGAAAACACCCGAAACCAGAACACCTCTCCTCCTACAAGGGATCACAACTCCTCACCAGCAAGGGAACAAGGTTGGATGGAGAACGAGTGTGATGAAATGACAGAACCAGACTTCAGAAGGTGGGTAGTAAGAAACTTCTGTGAACTTAAAGAACATGTTCTAACCCAATGCAAAGAAACTAAGAACCTTGAAAAAAGATTTGACGAAATGCTAACGAGAATGGACAAAATGGGAAGGAATATAAGTGAATTCATGGAGCTGAAAAACACAACACGAGAACTTCACGAAGCATGCACAAGTATCAACAGCCAAATTGACCAAGCAGAAGAAAGGATATCAGAGGTCGAAGATCAACTGAATGAAATAAAACGGGAAGGCAAGACTGGAGAAAAAAGGGTAAAAAGGAATGAACAAATTCTCCAAGAATGTGGGACTATGTAAAAAGACCTAATCTACATCTGACAGGTGTACCTGAATCTGACAGAGAATGAATCCAAGCTGGAAAATACTCTTCAGGATATTATCCAGGAAAACTTCCCCAACCTAGCAACGTAGGCAAACATTCAAGTCCAGGAAATACAGAGAACACCACAAAGATATTCCTCAAGAAGAGCAACCCCAAGGCACATAATCGTTAGATTCACCAGGGTTCAAATGAAGGAGAAAATACTAAGGGCAGCCAGAAAGAAAGGTCAGGTTACCCACAAAGGGAAGCCCATCAGACTCACAGCACATCTCTCAGCAGAAACCCTACAAGCCAGAAGAGAGTGGGGGCCAATATTCAACATCCTTAAAGAAAAGAACTTTCAACCCAGAATCTCCTATCCAGCCAAACTAAGCTTCAGAAGTGAAGGAAAAATAAAATCCTCTGTGAACATGCAAGTACTCAGAG
>NW_022436942.1:18626588-18675824 GCF_009761245.1 Sapajus apella
GGGGTCGGTTGGGGGGAAATAGGGGAGGGACGGTGGGGGGTGGGGAGCTGGGGAGAGATAGCAAGGGGAGAAATGCCAGATGTAGGTGATGGGGAGGAAGGCAGCAAATCACACTGCCACGTGTGTTCCTATGCAACAATTTTGCATGTTCTTCACATGTACCCCAAAGCCTAAAATGCAATAAAATAAATAAAGGGGGAAAAAAAAAAAAGAAAACCAGCACAAGACAAGCATGCCCTCTCTCACCACTCCTATTCAACATAGTATTGGAAGTTCTGGCCAGGGCGATCAGACAAGAGAAAGAAATAAAGGGTATTCAATAGAAAAAGAGGAAGTCAAACTGACTCTGTTTACAGATGACATTGTTGTATATTTAGAAAATCCCATCATCTCAGCCCAAAATTTCCTTAAGCTGATAAGCAACTTCAGCAAAGTCTCAGGATACAAAATCAATGTCCAGAAATCACAAACATTCCTATACACCAATAGCAGACTAAAAGAGAGCCAAGTCAAGAGTGAACTCCCATTCACAATTGCTACAAAGAGAATAAAATATCTAGGAATACAACTAACAAATGATGTAAAGCACCTCTTCAAGGAGAACTACAAACCATTGCTTAAGAAAATAAGAGAGGACACAAGCACATGGGAAAACATTCCATGCTCATGGATAGAAAGAATCAATATCGTAAAAATGGCCATACTGCCAAAAGTAATTTATAGATTCAGTGCTATTCCCATCAAGCTACTACTGATTTTCTTCAAAGAATTAGAAAAACTACATTAAATTTCATATGGAATTTTTAAAAAGCCTGTATAGTCAAGACAATTTGAAACAAATAGAACAAAGCTGGAGGCATCAGGCTATCTGACTTCAAACTATACTACTTCAAAACAGCATGGCACTGGTACCAAAACAGATATATAGACCAACAGAACAGAACAGAGGCCTCAGAAATAATGCCACACATCTATGACCATCTGATCTTTGACAACCAGACAAAAATAAGCAATGGGGAAAGGATTCCCTATTTAATAAATGGTGTAGGGAAAACTGGCTGGCCATATGCACAAAACAGTAACTGGACTCCTGCCTTACACTTTATACAAAAATTAACTCAAGATGGATTAAAGACTTAAATGTAAGACGTAAAACCATAAAAACCCTAGAAGAAAACCTAGGCAATACCAATCAGGACATAGACATGGGCAAAGACACCAAAAGCAATTGCAACGAAAGCCAAAATAGACAAATAGGATCTAATTAAACTAACGAGCTTCTGCACAACAAAAGAAACTATCATCAGAGTGAACATGCAACCTACAGAATGGGAGAATATTTTGGCAATCTATCCATCTGACAAAGGGCTAATATCTAGAATCTACAAGGAACTCAAACAAATTTACAAGAAAAAACAAACAATGCCATCAAAAAGTGGGGAAAGTCTATGAACAGACATTTCTCAAAAGAAGACACTTATGCAGCCAACAAACATATGAAAAAAAGCTCATCATCACTGCTCATTAGAGAAATGCAAATCAAGACCACAATGAGATACCATCCCACACCAGTTAGAATGGCAATCATTAAAAAGGCAGGAAACAACAGATGCTGGAGAGGATGTGGAGAAATAGGAATGCTTTTACACCATTGGTGGGAGTGTAAATTAGTTCAACCATTGAGGAAGACAATGTGGTGATTCCTTAAGGATCTAGAACCAGGAATACCATTTGACCCAGCAATCCCATTACTGGGTATATACCCAAAGGATTATAAAACATTCAATTATAAAGACACATGCACACGTATGTTTACTGCAGCACCGTTCACAATAGCAAAGATTTGGAACCAACCCAAATGCCCAACAATGATAGACTGGATAAAGAAAATGTGGCACACATACACCATGGAATACTATGCAGCCATAAAAAAGGATGAGTTAATGTCCTTTGCAGGGACATAGATGAATTTGGAAACCATCATTCTCAGCAAACTGACACAACAACAGAAAACCAAACACTGCATGTCCTCACTCATTAAGTGGGTATTGAACAGTGAGAACACGTGGACACAGGGAGGGGAACATCACACACAGGGGCCCATCGGGGGGTAGAAGGAATAGGGGAGAGATAGCAGAGGGTAGAGGCATTGGGGAAGGCTAACATTAGGAGAAATAGCTAATGTCAATGAGTGGGGAATGTATGCAGCAAATCACCATGGCACGTGTATACCTATGTAACAATCTTGCACATTCTGCACATGTACCCCAGGACTTAAAGTATAATAAAATAATAATAATAATGTCTTTTCTAAATATATTTCCTATAATTTTGATAACAGCCTCTGTCTTAGTCCATGTAGATTACTATCACAAAATACCATAGACTGGGTGGCTTATAAACAATGTTTACTTCTGAAAGTTCTGGAGGCTAGGAAGTCCAAAATCAAGGCACTAGCAGATTCAGTGTCTGGTGAGAGCTGTCTTCTTGCTGTAAATTGACATGGTAGAAAGAGGCAAGACAGGTCTCTGGGGCCTCTTTTATAAAGGCACTAACACCATTCATGATGTCTTCAACCTCATGATCAAATCATCTTCCAAAGACCCCACCTAATACCATCACATTGGTGATTACATTTTCAGCTTATGAATTTTGGGAGGACATAAACATTCAGACCATAGCATTCTCCTGACTGTTTTCAAGCAATATCAGGTAAAGGCACTAGAAGTTACCTTTCTTGTGGAAGCTCAAGAAACGTCACTGGAGAGGCCCCAAAATTCATCTTGTCCATAATTGGCTCTAGGGATGCATTCATAAGACAGGCCCACACTAGTGAAGCACAAAATCACAAATAACTCAGTCCTCACCCTACCTACCAGGCCTGACCTACAAAATCAGACATCCAAAACCAACTAAAACCAGAAAACTGGACATTTTTGGTGGGCAGACTTTGAATATTCATTAAGGGGAATTTGTTAACTTTGTATACTGTGTGCTTATCCATTCTTCTCTGTGCCTTCAACAGAAATCATCCTCTGGACTGTATGAATGTATCCCATATTATTATTTTCAGGAAGCAGAACAAAAAAGGAAACAATATTTGTAAAAACTGGAAACTCATTTGTCTTCCCTTCCCTCCTTTCATTTTTCCACTTAATGAATAATTGCTCATAAATATCGAGGAACTAATAATACTTGGAAAGAATTTGAGAGCTGTATCTTATAAACTTACAAAAGAAATTACCTGAAACCAAGGACTTGGGGATTTCCCAACGATGCTGAAAAGCAGTGCATGTTTCTAAGCATCTTCCCCCAGTGACAACAGTTCTCCTTAAGTTGTCATTGTCATTTCCATAATGCTTAGATCCTGTGATTTTTAAAGTGCATGTATTGTCTACAATATGCAGCACCATGCTGATGAGGGTTACAAATGTTTCCTTGTAGAGTTTAGGCTTTTGTCCCTTCTGTCAAGATTGGTAAGTGTCACTGTCTTCATTTTTGCCTACGTTTCATGTGGATCTGGACGTTAACTTCTCTACCAATTTCTATGAATACTCATTGCAACCTTGTTGATCATCAAGCCTGACAAGGTTAACCTTGAGAATGTGAAAGTCAGATGAAAGCAGATCTGAGAAGCGTGGTCAGGGAAGTGACTGGATGTTTTTGAGCTTCGTGAGAAAAGGATATTTGCAGCTTTCATTGTATCCCTGAAGCCCTGATCCACAGCTCTCTCTATCTCTCTCTCTTTCTCTTTCTCTCTCTCTCTCCCTCTCTCTCTCTGTGTCCCCATGCCTATTCTCGGGGATCCTAAGCCTGAGTCAAAGGCCAACCTTGTCACATTTTCCGTGGACCTCAACACTGAACCATGGTGCTGCGTAAGGGAAAGCATGTCATTTGGAATTGAACAAATAGAGTATTTACCAACTTGTGCAAGTATTTACATTCTCCAAAATGTTGTTTCCTTGGTTATAAAATGTAAAAAATATTGACAACATATGAGCACCTTCTTATGTTTCAGAAATGGAAAATAGAGGAGGTTAAATGATTGACTTTTCTCAAAAGCACTTTGTCATCAAGAGTCTTAAGCACATCTACACCATTTGACCTAGTAATTTCACTTTGGGAAATCAATCCTGAAGAAATCATCTGAACTGCATATTTGCAAACATGTGTTCTCCAGAATGTCTCTCTCAAAAACTTCTCTTAACTCACTAATCCTATGATTTTTCTCTCTTTCCTCCACCTCCAGCAATCTCTTTCCCTTATTACATAAATCTGCTTTCCTCTCTTGGGAGCAAGGATTCTTCTTCCTTAGACAAGAAGAAACAAAGAAGACAAATGCAGAATTCTCTTTGGCAGGCATGAAAGGAATGGGACGCCTACCTCCTATACAAATAAAAGACAAAATAACTTCCTTTTTGTTGAAGAGAATCTGATCACAGAATATTTCATGCTCCTAGCATAAGGGCATCCTTTCTGATTCTTCTCTTCCTTCTTTCACTCAACAAGTATTTATTAAATATCTATTTGTGCCAGGTACTATTCCAGTTGCTTGGATATACAGAGCTGACATTTAGTAGGAGAGGTAAACAACAATCAAAACAAGTGGATGACAACATCAAGTTTACTTTTTTTTTTTTGAGACAGGGTCTCACTCTGTCACCCAGACTGCTGTGCAATGGCGCAACCATGGCTCACCGCAATTTCGAACTTCTGGGTTGAAGGGATCCTCCCACCTCAGCCTCTTGACTAGCTAGGATTATAGGTGCATGCCACCAGGCCTGGCTAATATTTTTTATTTTTTACTTTTGTCAAGACGAGGTATCTTGCTATCTTGCTCAGGCTGGTCTTGAGCTTCTGGGCTCAAGTGATCCTTCCACCTCAGTCCCCCAAAGTGCTGGGATTACAGGCATGAGCCACCGTGCCTTACCAAATTTACATTTTTAAGTGATCATCCTGGCTGCAGTTATAACATATACTGCAGGCCATGGTAAGAGTGGTCTAGGAGGGAGATGGTACTAGTTTGGACCAGGATGGAAACAGCAGAAACAGTGAGAGGTGTTTGCATTCAGGGTGTAATTTAGATACAGTGCTGATTAGATACAGTATTTGCTGTAATTTAGATACAGGATTTGCTGATTAATTGGATGTGAGGCCAAGAGCAGCAGGACTTCTAAAGAGGGCCGAGAAGTGCACCAGGGGCTGCTGCAGAGCGAGATCTAGTGATCTTAGTGGTGCCTGTCCAAGCCCAACTGGAACCCGTTCAAGAGACAGTGGGAAGTGGGAGAGTAGAGGTGGTGAAGACACAGCCCTTTCCAAAGTTTTACTTAGACAGAAGCAGAAGCACAGGGCGGTTGCTGGAGGAGGATGAAGGGGTAACAGACAATACGAAAAAGAAGTGTACAGGATAAAAACCTTGATTTTGTTTCGGGAATCTGAGGTAGGAATCATAAAAACAGCACCAGGTTTGGAGAGAGAGTCTGTAGAGCTTGCTTTGGAAATATTACATTTGAGCTGTAGTCACCTAGGAACTGGAGGTTGGGTTTACAGCTCTGAGTGGGCTCAAAAATAATTTAGTTGAGCATTCTCAGTTTGAATTATTTTCAAGCATCCACAAAGGCCAATGCGTGTAATGGTTTGTAACATTACTCAGACACAAATTTGAATTATACACACTACAAGAAGACTGTGCAGGATTGATTTATTTCGCTGATGAATGAACCCAGCTGACCGCTTAGTATTTACTCTCAATGCTGTTTGTTGGTTATCACCTGAAAAATCATATTTTTCAAAAATGAGCTTGTTTCCAAAAGAAGGCCAGTTCTCAGAGTCAGGAATGACAGAACAGGAGAGCTCTAGGGAGGTGGTGACTTTAGGACATAACTAGAAATCGTTTGGAGGTGAAATATAATATACTTTCATGGCCCTTATAAATCCGGGGACTCACAAAGATTTCAAGATGTATCTTATGAAACTCGAGGGTCTCCATCCCTGCCCTTCAGGTCCAGATATCTCTGCCTGACTAACTGGGCTCCCCATAATCAGTCCCTACAGGAGCCTCTGTGCCATCACAGGTGCCTTCCCTGCACCTGCCACCCTGCCTGACTCATGCCCATCTCTGCAGCATCACTCGTGGTCCTACTTATCCTCTTTCCAGATACAACCTCTTATGTGAGGAAATAATAGTGATCATCTTCATGTACTAAGGGATTCTATGGGTTGTATAATTCACACTCATTAGACCTCAACACATGTAGCCTCCCATGGCAGTGGATGAGCTACCTGGAGCAAGCACCCTGCTGCTGCTCACTATAAAGGAAGCTTTCTCAATGCATAAAGGAGGAATTTTCCATGCTCACAGGCTACCCTCTAGTAGAATAATCTAAGTGATTATATGGAAAAAAATCTAACATGCACTGGCTCAAATTTCTCCATTAGGCAGAGTGAATATATTCATGTCATTGCTCACCTCTGGTCTTGAAGCAGGCCACAATCCTCCATATAGCCAGCTGGGTAAGTCAGGGATGTCTACCCAATGATAACCATCATCATCATTATCATGATTTATATTGACTCAACACTATTTTATGCTGGCTCTGTTCCAAGCATTTTATATTCATGATAACTTTATGGATATATGGCCATCTGATAGGTGGGAAGCCTGAGGCACAGAAAGGAAAAGTAATTTGCTCAGGATCTGTATTAGTCTATTCTCACACTGATAATAAAGACATACCTGAGACTGGGTAATTTATAAAGGCAAGAGGTTTAATTGACTCACAGTTCAGCATGGCTGGGGAGTCCTCAGGATACTCACAATCATGGCAGAAGAAAAAGCAAACACTTCCTTCTGCACATGGCAAGAGGAGGGAGAAGCACCAAGCAAAGGGGAAAAGTCCCTTATAAAACCATTATATCTCATGAGAGCTCACTATGACAAAAACAGCATGAGGATAACCGCCCCCATGATTCAATTACCTCCCACCAGGTCCATCCCACGATATGTGGGAATTATGGAAACTACAATTCAAAATGAGATTTAGTTGGGCACACAGTCAAATCATATCAGCATCACAATAGCTAACAAGCTAATAAATGGCAAAGCTGAGATTCTAACCAAGATGCTCCCCAAGTGGGTCCCATGGTCTGGACATGGTGGAGAGAAAGGCAAGGTTTTAGTAGTTCACTTTGGTGTGTGATTTAAGCCACCTTCACTAACTGAGCTTTAAGAATTATAAAGCTGCTGGTTAATTCTTGGCTGACTCCTATGTCTACTTCGCAACTGGTACAGAGTTTGCCACTGGAAGAGTTGTAAATTACTGGCCCCCTCAGAAGGCCGGACACTAACCTGGTCCAGTTTTACTGAAATAAGAGAAAGAATTAAGAATTAGAAAACCCTTTCTTCACTTTAATCTCAGCTTCATGCATATATTCCCACCTGAGTGGGGAACCACCTTGGGCACACTTGGCTCAATTAAGGAATGTTCACAACTCCCTGGTCCAAGGACAGGGCTTTCTTCCTCAGCACTTGGACCATCATGATACCAACCTTTCCCTTGTTCTTCGTGGTCCTCCAGCAGCCCTACCCACAGCTCAAATTTCTTATGCAGCCCCAACTTTCCTCTTGTGACCAGCAAGACTAAAGGAAAGCAAGGAGTCCCTTGTTAATTGGTTTATTGGAGACCCAGCTGCACATTCTACCTATCATTTGAGCTCCAGGGGCACTCCTCTTGCTCCAAGAGTACACAAAGCCCACTTTAATTTTTCACCTCACTTTACCACCACCTTATACTCTAAAGCAAAAGTTTCAACAAATACTTCAGTATCCACTATGTTCCTGGAATATAACAGTAAATAAGACACAAATGTGGCTTCTCTGTGGTTGTGCTCATTTTAGAATTTATCCAGCCTTGTGTTAAACAACTATGAGCTACAAGAATCTATCATCCTCTGCTAAGTCACACTCAGGCTTAGATCTGAAAAGGAACCTCAACACAGAATAGAAAAGCCTTTACAAATCTCCAAAAGATAATGATTTAGAATAGAAGTTATAGCCTGTAGTCCTTGGGTAGGTTTCATGGGGCCTATAATCTTCTAATATTGTTGGCAAATTTTTGTGTACATATATGTGCATTTTTCTCTGGAAAGGGTCTATGACTTCATAGACCTCCATGAACCAAAAAAGTTAAGAAACTACTGCATCAGAGCAACTTCCAAGCAAATGAACTTCGAAAGTAGAATCTGATAGTGGTTGAGTCATACCCTGAATCCTGGTGCTCTGGCCTTATCACGTGGAAACATCAAGTCAACTCATTGTCAAAGGCACTGTGGATACCAAACCTACAAGGTTTCTCTCATCTGTCCTCTTGCATAGCTGCTGCTGAAGGCATTTCCCACAAGTGTCCTCTTCCCCAAAACTCTTCTTCCTACTTTGCACATAGCAAAAAAAAAAAAAAAAGGAAAGGAAAAAAAAGTATATAGATAATACATCCGCATACTGAGAACATAAAAACCTGTGATTCCAGTCAAAAAGAAGTAATTTTCCCTTTCACTTTTTATTCTAATTTATTGAATTGAAAATTCTAAACTTATGAGGCTGTGGACCACTAATACAAAAACAGCGAAGTGTCAATGAAACATTATCAGTCGCTCAATATGGAGAGTCTTTTTTCAAATATCTTGGAAATCAAATTAGAATGATTAATTCAGCATGGCTATAACGAATTCTTTTGTTAAGATAAAGTGCTCGCATTCATGTCTTGGTAAGTTAAAAAAATAACTGTCCGACCTTCCTCCATCTCCTTCTGTATTTTCTTCCATCTCTGAATTTAAATATCTATCTCACTACAATTCTTTTGCTTCCTTAAATTGTATTTTTAAAATGATAAACATACAGGTCTCCAAAGGGGAGACTGACGTGCTACAATTTGCCCAGTTTCACACACAGAGGCACAGGCTGCAGTTTCCTTTTACACCCTTAAAGAAGTAAAAGACCAACTTTCTAAACAAAAGCTTCTAGAAGTATAGCTTGAAATTTATGCATAATGACACCCTAAACAACTCATGAGGGAAAATGTTGCAATCCACAGCTGTTATAAACTGCCTGTAATTCAAAACTTTCCCAAAGCTGTTTCTTAGCAGGACCTGCCTCTCCCAATACAATCATTTTTGCCAATCTTTCAAGGTTTTGGTTTTATAAAATTGATTTTGAGTAAATCTGTGACAGGATGGTAGAGAATATGGCATCCCTCTCCACTGAGATCCAATATAAGACAGTTCAAGATACAGGGGGATGGGGAGGGAAGGGCCAATGTTTTACAACTGGCAGCAAACTTCCTCTTCAGGAGAAAGTTGTCTTTTCTTTGATGGCCTTTGGCTATAAACATGAAAGCATACAATAACATGATTCTACTAGTCTGTTTTCACACTGCTGATAAAGACATACCTGAGACTGGGCAATTCACAAAAGAAAAAGGCTTAATTGGATTTACAGTTCTACACGGCTGGAGAAGCCTCACAATCGTGGTGGAAGGCAAAGAGGAACGAGTCACGTCTTACATGCGTGGCAGTAGGCAAAGAGAGGGCTTGTGCAGAGGAACTCTTCTTTTTTTTTCTTTTCTTTTTTTTTTTTTTTTTTTTGAGACAGAGTTTCGCTCTTGTTACCCAGGCTGGAGTGCAATGGTGCAATCTCGGCTCACCGCAACCTCCGCCTCCTGGGTTCAGGCAATTCTCCTGCCTCAGCCTCCTGAGTAGCTGGGACTACAGGCACGCGCCACCATGCCCAGCTAATGTTTTGTAGTTTTAGTAGAGACGGGGTTTCACCATGTTGACCAGGATGGTCTCGATCTCTTGACCTCGTGATCCACCCACCTCGGCCTCCCAAAGTGCTGGGATTACAGGCGTGAGCCACCGCGCCTGGCCGGAACTCTTCTTTTTAAAACCGTCAGATCTTGTGAGACTTATTCACTATCACGAGAACGGCATGGGAAAGACCGGTAATAATTCAATTACCTCCTACTAGGCCCCTCCCACAACATGTGGGAACTCAAGAGGAGATTTTGGCGGGGACACAGCCAAACCATATCAATAATCATGAAGAAGACAATGACAGAGCTGAATTATTCTACTTTTTTTTTTTAATGAAAGCAGTTTTGCGTTGCCAGGAGGACGGATTAAAGAGACAGATCAGAGAAGAGAAAGAAAACTGATAGTTGGCAGGAGGCCAAGGAACTGGACTTTTCAAAACAGAGCAACTAATATTCAGTTTTAAGTAATCTGCTGTGGACATTTTGCTTTAATGCAACTCCAATTTTTACCATAGAACCTTTGTGAGATTCCTTGCTTTTATGAGTGGTATTTGAGGTAAATTAAGGAAAAGGCATTGTGTTGCACATTTTGATTAACTTGGGGCATAGAAAGGGGAACAGACACACGAGTCAAGCTGACACTAAATTTGAAAACTCTGAGGAGCAGAAAATTAGATCAATAAATGACTAAGAGGACAAAAGCCTCCCAGAGAATCTTCAGAGATAGCGGAAAGATGTTGTATCATTTAGGCTTTGTCAAACAAGCAAACCACTATATGGGATTTACTGTAGGAATTCCACCTTATGTAATTGTAGGAGCTGTTGTGGAACCCTATGGGAGGTTGTCGGTCCTTGTCTGTTGTAGGCCTGTAGGGTCTGTAGAGCCTCTCAGTACCAGCAGTTGATAAGAACAGCTGGACATTTAAAAGGCAGGACAAGGACAGATTGGAACCTACGAAGACCAGCGGGAACCCTCATCCTCCTCTCTCTACCTCCAGCCTCAATGGCACAGAAGGAGCTGGCACCCTTTATCACAGAGCCACGCATACACCCAGCCTAGGATGTGGAGAAGCTAACCAGCAGGGACTGGGGAGCTGTGCACTTGGCTGCTACCTTGTGCCAACAGGATGAAGAGCAGATCAGGGACAACATACATGAACTTCAAGAATGCCTGGTACCCCACACTGAACCTCCACATGTAGTGGCTCACTGTGGGTAACACTGAAAGGAATCACTCCCATCTCACATAGCTTTCCTGAATCCATGGATCCTGCCTCTGTGAAAGATAGCATTGTATATTGGTCACTGATTTAGAGCTCATGCCACATCCCAAAGACTTTATCTCAAGCCTATGAGGTGTTCCTTCTCAGCTGTCACGGAGACTAAATTTTTGAAAGGCTATTCCAGCATTCTGTCAGACCAGATACTTCAGAGTAATAAGGAACACAGTAAGATCAGTAGATTCCATAAGCATGAGTCCGCACTGCAATTGCTATTGAGTTCCTTATTCAGAGCAGTGTTATAAGAATACCTTGATGTGAATCATACTTTGCAAGTCCACAGATGGTGATTTTGACAAAAGCATTGAGGGCAAGGAAAACAAATCCACATTTAGAGTAAATGTCTCTTTTAGTGAGAACAAAGCATTGCCTCTTCTAAGTTGGATATGGTCCAGTGCAATCAATCTACCACCAAGTAGCTATTTCAGCCTCCTGGGGAATGGCACCATGTCAGGGGCGCAGAGTTGAACTCTTCTATTGGCAGGTTGGGCACTCAACAGTAACTATAAACAGATCAGCCTTAGTGAGTGGAAGTCCATGTTCTGAGTCCATATGTAACTTCTACCCCTGCCACCATGGCCACTTTGTTCATGGGTCCACTGGGCATGGGTGGAGAGGCTGTGGAAAAATCCTACTTGATGCCCACAGAGCAGGGCATCTTGTTCATCTGATTATTAAAATCTTCTTTTACTGAGGTTGCTCTTTGATGAGCAATCTCATGGGACAAAGGTCTTCACTCTTTCTGCCCGTTCAGAAAGCTCTATCCACACACCTCCTTGTCACCAATTGTCTAGTTGTGTTCTTTCTTGGGGGGATGCAAACAGTCAGTCCGTAACACAAACCATCTAGTCAAACCATTAGCCACTGCCTACCAGTATAAGGCCATACCTGGGGCCATCTCCTCTTGCAGAAAAAAAATGAATAAGTAGGTGTAATCCTTAAAGTACTGTCCAACAACAGGACCTCCCTTCATTACTGTAGCTCAAAACCACCCCAGAAGGGGCAGTAGTGCTGAGTTATTCATTTTTAGGACATGCCAGCACATCATACCAATCTATAAACCAGGCCTGAATTGTTTTCTTCCTCAGTCAATGTTGGCCATAGGGAACCCTCTCATGAGCCATATACATTTGTCCTTAGATATTCATGTGAGATTGGTTCTAGGAGCCCTTCAAATACTAAAATCAACAGATGTGGAAGTCCCTATATAAAATAGAATTGTATTTGCATACAACTTTTGCACATCCTCCTGTGTACCTTAAATCATCTCCAGATTATTCACAATACCTAACACAATGTAAATGCTATGTAAATGGTTGTTATATCTTTCTTTGTATGACTTTTATTATTGTATCATTCTTTATTTTTTTTTTCAAAATAGTTTTTATCCTCAGTTGGTTGACTCTACAATGCAGAACCCTCAGATATTGAGGACTGACTATGTGAGTTGAGAGAGAAGAGGTAAGATAACATAATGAGGGGCCAACAGAATCTGGGAAACTTGTCAAGCAACTTACTCATGCATTCAGGACTTACTTAAGCTGTACTGCATACCCAACTCTATGACTTTTTGAGGGGTCTAAAAACACCCAGTTTATTGTCCACAGCTCCTGTTCATGTGTTGGCCCATCACCAAGTAGTGAGTCTCTGCTAAGGCCAAGGAGCAATCCATAAGCTGTTTCTCAAAGAATAGCCATCTAAAAAGGACGGCAGACCTTTGCTCCAAAATTCTAAAGACAGGCACTATAATTCACCTGGAGCAGCCTGCCATAGTCTCCACACACATCCCAATCTATTCAGACACTTCAAGCACCATTGGATGGGCTAGGTAATATATCAGAGCACTTCACACAGCAACTCGGACCTCTCTCTGGCTGACATTTTGGCCTCTGTCAACAATCATTTGAATGTACACTTGATACACAATCACTTGGATTTTTTTCTCCACTAATTTAGAACTTAAGTTAAAAAAGGAGGCTATGTATTGTTTGCTCCTCAAATACTCTCAACACACTGGATGTGGGACGCTGGCTATTTTTATTTATTTAAGGACACAGTAGCCCCATAAGGCTGAAGCTTTTCAGAATACCCAGTGATTGACATGTGTAAGACATCAATCCTAAAAAAAGAAGGGAAGAGCCAAATAGCAATGACTATAAGACTTCTCTGACACCAAAACAATTTGTTGCAAAGTGAAACATTCAGTCAATCAAATCTTTGATTTTTTCCACTACACTAAGCATCCAGTTTGACTGATGGACCATTCATTTTGGTTTCACAGCCTATAAATAACAATCCTAAGCTTCCATGCAAAGGAGAGCCTTCAGTGAAATTGAGAATCATTTTAACTATGTGAACATTACAGTTGCAAACTCTTATCATATTTATTTTGTATTCTTTCAGGCCAAACTGAACAAAAATGTTAATTTGACCCAGTTTCAAAAACAAAGAGGACAGAGATTTTACTTGAAATTGAGTCATTTTTATTCTTGTAGTCTCTGCCTTGGACATAGACATTTAATATTTAAATGTTATTCCCTGTGAGATCTGGACTTTCAGCATTTTGTGGTACTGACAGGATTCAAATTTCAGATTCTACCTTGTGTGAAAATATCATTTCAAAGTGTATGCCCCAGGAGAATAATAATAAACCTGAGTCCTGGCTTTTTTGTAAATGAACTTTTTTGAGAGGTCTCTTAAAATATAGCGTATTCTCTCTCCTTCCTAGACACCAGGAGTTAAGCAACAATGCCTTTTATTTTCTTCCAGTTAAGTTCCGTCTGAATCTCTTACTTATTGTAAGCAGAATGAGTAATTGCTAAATGAAGTAAGATTATGTCATCTGCATTTAATACATTAATTATATACTTTATACTATGCTAACCTTGCCCTTTTATACTAATTTAAATGTTATATTAATTGTCTCTCATTATAATTTGACTATTAAAAAACATTCTGTTGTTTTTCTTATTGTTAGTATAATCCTGAAAACACCTGCCCACCATGTACTACATACTAGAACCTGTTGTGATTAATAGTAGCAAATCCTGTGAAATCACTTTTTATCCTCAAGCAGTCTGAATAAATTGGGTCATTAAAATAGCTTAGCTTAAATGCTACATTGTGCTGGCATGTGTCATAAGGTTGCATAAATTCTGTCACTCTGCATCCCATAACTCATGAAGCATAAGAAATGCCATGTGCTGGGTTTAACCATGCAGCATCCACTACTGACAGTGGCCTGGCAAAGCTTAATGGGCATGTCTTTTGTAAAAACTACTTATAAAATTTTGGAAACAAAGGTTCTCAAATTTTTTTAAAGATTATTTTCTTGTTCGAGTTTTTTCATTTTTTTTCCCCATGGTCTATACTATCACAATATTCAAATGCCTTCCTGAAAGAAAACTGACGTTAAGCAAACGTACACTCTAAGTTTTACATTTTCACATACGCCAGAATGATTAGCTAACTTCTACTTTAACTACACTTATCTATTTTGCTATAGGCTATTCATATGACTAAAAAGGTAGCAAAAGAAAGGTAGGAAAATTAGGAAAAGCATTATTATATCTCTGTCTAGCTTTTTATTTTCAAAGTTTGGTATGGTCTGTTTTCATGAATTAAGAAGTTTGTCATGATTAAATCTATTAACAGATTAATTTGAATTTTACATCAGAGAGCCAGAATCAGCAAGTATTTTTAAGTCTGATACCACTGCATTCGAAAACATGAATTCAAAAGCATGAATGGGCTAGTTTGCCACTTGTTCTTTCTATGTTGAACATTGGCCCCCTTTTGCAGGTGTTTTAACAGGTCATTTAGATCAAAGCTAAGAGTTAGATCTCCATTAGAAAACCTCTGTTCCCCAAATGAGTCATTTCCCCACTCATAATAGCAGCTAATGAGCACTTGCCATGTGCCTGACCCTTTTCAAAGCACTTTACATGAATCTATCCATCTCCACATCTTTAAACATTGGGGTGCCCCAGTGTTTAGTCTGCAGTCCTCTCCTCTGTCAGGACTTGTTCCTAAGTGAGCTTGTGAACCCCTATGGTTTTAAATGCCATCTGTATCCTGCAACTCCCAAGCTCCTGTCTCCTCTCACTCTCGAACTCCAGATTGGTATACAGCTGTCTCCTCAACATCTCCACTTGACTGGCTTATCAGCATTCACCTTCCAAAACTGAGTTATTTTTTACAATTGACAAATAACTGTATATATTTATAGAGTACAATGTGATATTGTGAAATATGAACACAATGTGGCATGATTAAATCAAGTTAATGAATGTATCCATCACCTCACTTACTTAACATTTTTTTCTGGTGAGAACATGGGAAGTTTACTCTCTTAGCAATTTTGAAATATACCTTACATTATTATCTAAAGTCACTGCACTGTGCAATGCATCTCAAAAACTGATTCCTTTCCTCAAATTGAAACTTTGTACCCTTTGACCAGCATCTCTCCATTTTCTTCCCTCCTGCTCCTCACCTCCAGCCCCTGGAAACCACCATTCTGCTCTCCACTTCTACGTGTTTGAATTTTTAGATTCCACATATAAGTGAGATCATATGGTGTTTGTGTTTTCGTACCTGATTTACTTCACTTAGCATGATATCCTCCTTCTGTGTTGTTGCAAATGACAGAATTTCCTTCTCTTTTCAACTGACTGGTATTTAATTATATTTTATATTTAATCTTATATTTAATATTTCATATATTAGCTATTCTAAATAATGCTGCAATGAACTTGAGTGTGGAGCTCTCTCTTTGACATATTGATTTCAATTCCTTTGCATATACACTCAGAAGTGGGATTGCTGGATCATATGGGAGTTCTACTTTTAATTTTTTGAGAAACCTCCATACTGTTTTCATAATGGCTATACTAATGTATATTCCCACCAGCAGTGAACAAGGATTCCTTTTTCTCCACATCCTTGCTAACACTTGTTATCTTTCATCTTTTTATAATAGCCATTCTCGCAGGTGTGATGTGATAGCTCATTGTTGCTTTAATTTGTCTTTCCCTAATGATTTGTGACTCTGAGAATTTTTTATAAGCTTGACTATTTTTGCCCTTTTTTTTGAGAAATGTCCATTCAGGTCCTTGGTCCATTTTTAAATCAGGTTATTTGTTTTCTTGCCATTGAGTTGATTTGCTTATATATTTTGGATATTAACTTTTTATTGGATGTATGATTTGCAAATATTTTCTTCCATTCTGTGGACAATCTCTTCACTCTAATTGTTTCATTTGGTGTGCAGAAACTTTTTAATTTGATGTAATCCTGTTTGTCTATTTTTACTTTTGTTGCTTGTGTTTTGGGGGTCATAGCTGAAAAACATTATGACCCAGATCAATGTCATGTGGCTTTTCTCTTATGTTGCCTTCTCAGAGTTTTACAGTTTCAGGTGTTATATTTAAGTCATTAGTTCATTTTGAGTCAATTTTTATATGGTATGAGATAAGGATCCATTTCATTCTTTTGCATGTAAATATCAAGTTTTCTCAGTTATATTTATGGAAAAGATTGTCCCTTTCCTCAGTGTATGTTCCTAACAACTTTGTCAAAAATCAGTTGTCCAGAAATGCATGGGTTTATTTCTGGACTCTATCTTGTTCCATTAGCTGATGTGTCTGTTTTTGTGCTGATATTATGGTGTTTTAATTATCACAGTTTTTAGTATATTTTGATATCAGGTAGTGTGATGCCTTCAGCTTTGTTATCTTTGCTGAATGTTGGTGATATGGTGAGGCTTTGTGTCCCCATCCAAATCTCATCTTCATTGTAAATCCCATAATCCCCATATGTCAAAGGAGAGACCAGGTGGTGGTAATAAATCACAGGGGTAGTTTCCCTCATGCTGTTCTCATGATAGTGAGTGAGTTCTCACAAAATCTGATGGTTTTATAAGGGGCTCTTCCCGCTTTGCTCAGCACTTCTTCTTCCTGCCACCTCGTGAAGAAGGTGCCTTGCTTCTCCTTCACCTTCTGCCATAATTGTAAGTTTCCTGAGGGCTCCCAACCATGTTGAACTGTAAGTCAATTAAACCTCTTTCCTTTATAAATTACCTAGTCTCAGCAGTTCTTTATAGCAGTATGAAAATGGACTAATACAGTTAGTTTGGTTACTCAGTTATTCAGTTATTTGGATCTTTTATGGTTTCATACAAATTTTAGTATTTTTTTTCCATTTGCATGAAAAAAATGACATTGAAATTTTAATAGGGATTGAATTGAATCTGTAGATCACTTTGGGCAATATCGAAATTTTAACAATATTAAGTCTTCCAAACTTTAGACCTGAGATATCTTTTCATCTATTT
This sequence comes from Sapajus apella, assembly GCF_009761245.1. Taxonomy (NCBI): domain Eukaryota; kingdom Metazoa; phylum Chordata; class Mammalia; order Primates; family Cebidae; genus Sapajus; species Sapajus apella. Next base: position 18,644,009 of record NW_022436942.1, read on the forward strand.
GTGTTTTCTTCAATTTCTTCCATCCATGTTTTATACTTTTCAGAATAAAGATTTTTCACTTCCTTGTTTAAATTTACACCCAAGTATTTTGTTATTGCTATTGTAAATGGAATCATTTTCTTGATTTCTTTTTCAGATAGTTTGTTGTTAGTGTATAGAAATGCCACTGATTTTTATATGTTGATTTTGTATCCTGCAACTTTACTTTAAATTATTTGCAACAGTTTTTTGGTGGAGTCTTTGGTTTCTATATATCAAATTATGTCATCAGCAAACAGAGACCATTTTACTTCTCCTTTTCTTATTAGGTTACCTTTTTTTAAATCTTGCCTAATTGCTCTGGCTTGGACTTCCAGTACTATGTTGAAAGAAGTGGTAAGAGTAATCATCCTTGTCTTGTTCCTGGCCTTAGAGGAAAAGCTATCAACTTTTTACTACTGAGCATGATGTTTACTATGGGTTTGTTACATATGGTCTTTACTGTGTTGAGATACATTACTTCCATATCAAATCCATTGAGGGTTTTTATCATGAAAGGATGTTGAATTTTGTGCAATAATTTTTCTGCATCTATTGAAATGATCATATGGCTGAGATGTTTATTCTCTTAATGTGGTTTATCACATTTTTAATGTGTGTGTTTTTTCCTAAAGTGCAACAATGCATATGTTGAACCAGCCTTGCACCTCAGGGATGAATCCCACTTGATCATGGTGAATGATTCTTTTAATGTATTGTTTTATCGTATTAATGTATTGTTGACTTTAATTTGCTAGTATTTTGTTAAGCATTTTTGCATCCATGTTTATCAAGGTTACTGGCCTGTAATTTTCATTTCTTATGGTGTCCTTGTCCGGCTTTGGTATTAGAGTATGCTGCTCTTGTAAAATTAGTTTGTAAGTATTTCTTCCACTTCAGTTTTTGAGGATTGTATTAGTTGTTTAAATGTTTGGTAAAATTCAGTTATGAAGCCATCTGGTCCTGAGCTTTCCTCAAAGATTTTTGAACCTCATTTAATCTTCTTACTCATTATAACTCTACTCAGATTTTCTATTCCTTCATGATTGAGTTTTTATAGCTCATATGTGTCTAGAAATTTTTCTGTTTCCTCTAGGTTATCCAATTTGTTGGTATATAACAGCTTATAGTTTCTTATGATTCTTCATACTTTCAAGGCCTTCTGATTTTGAGACCTCTGTTTTTTCCAATCTTGCTAAGAATTTGTCTATTTTATCATTTCAAAAAACAATTCAGTATTGTTGAATTTTTTCTATTTTTTTTCTCCATTTTATTTATTTCTGCTCTGATGTTTATGGCTTCCTTCCTTATGCAAACCTTGGTCTTAGTTTGTTCTTCTCTTTCAAAATCCCTGAGATGCAATATTATATTGTTCATGTGAGATTTTTCTTTTTGATATAAGCATTTATTGCTATAAATTTTACTCTTAGAATGGCTTTTGCTGCACTTCATATGTTTTGGCATGTTGTGTTTACATTTTAATTTGTCTCAGGCAATTTTTTTATTTGCCTTTTGATTTCTTTTTTGACCCATTGGTTGTTAAGGAACATGTTGTTTAACTTCCACACATTTGTGAATTGTCCAGAATTTCTTATTGATTTCTAGTTTTATAACATTCTCATCAGAAAAGAGACTTGGTATTATTTCAATCCTCTTAAATTTGTTAAGACTTTATTTACATCAAGTCTTATGACTTCACATGACCTAACATATGATCTATCTGAGAGAATGTTTTGTGTGTACTTGAGAAGTAAGTATACTCTGTTGCTGTTGGGTGAAATGTACTGTACATGTCTATTAGATTCATTTGGTCTAAAGAGTAATTCAAGTCCAACGTTTCTGTATTGATTTTCTGTCCAGATGATCTGGCCATATTATTGGAAGTGGGATATTAAAGTCCCCTACTATTATTGTATTGAAGCCTATCTCTCTCAACAGATCATTTAGGATTTGCTTTAAAGTTCATATACATAAACACACACACACACACACACACACAGGGTCGGGGTATCAACTCTGTTATAGCCTCTTGATGAACTGATCCCTTTATCACTGTGTAAAGTGCTTCTTTGTCTCCTTTTACAGTTTTTGACTTAAAATGCATTTTGTCTGATACAAGTATAGCTACTCCTGTTGTCTTTTGGTTTCCATTTGTATGGAATATCATTTTCAATCCCTTCACACGCAGTCTTTGTTTGTCTTTACTAGAAAAGTGAGCCTCTTACAGGCAACATATACTTGGATCTTGTTTTCTTTTTTTATCCATTCAGCTACTCTATGTCTTTGGTTGGAGAATTTTATTCATTTACATTCAAGATAATTATTAATAGGTAAGGACTTACTACTGCTATTTTTAAATTTGTTTTCTGGTTGTTTTGTAGATAGTTTCTTCCTCTCTTGCTGTCTTTCTTTATGATTTGATGGTTTTCTCTAGTTGTGTGCTTTGAATACTTTATTTTTATATTTAGTCCCATTATTATAGGTTTTTGTTTTACAGTTACCATGAGACTCACACACAATGTCTTATACCTGTAACAGGCTATGTTAAGCTAATAATGACTTAACTTTGATTGCAGACAAAAAATCCCCCAACTTTTCATGATTTTGATGTCAAAATTTATCTTTTTGTAATGTGTATCCCTTGACAATTTATTATAGCTACAGTTGTTTTGAAAACCTTTATCTTTTAATCCCTATACCAGAGATAAAATTGCTTTACACCATAACACTACAGTACTGGAACTTTCTGAGTATAACTATGTATTACACCATCAAGTTTTGTACTTTCATGTACAAAACTGAACTCTTGATTTCTCCCCTGACAAGCAAAACAACTTCCTCAGCATTCCCCATCTCAGTAAATGGGAATCAATTTTTCCCATTGAAAACCTTCTTTGAGGATAGGAGATGAGGTCTGCCTTTGCTCTCCATGTTCTATCTTCTCACCAGGCTGGGAGAAAAAAAGAGTGGCAAAGAAGGAGAGACTTGTACTGATGGATGCTTCTTTGGAAGTTGATACCCTCTGAAAAACAGATGGACACCACTAGGTCACTCTTCAGTGGTTACGTTTGGAGTCTCTACTCCCTCCACCCTAACTGGAATTACTGGAAGTAGATCTTACAGAGACGCTTCCTGTTGCAGTTGTCTTATCTTCTTTGGTAGTGATCCCACTACCACCTTCTGTAGCAGCCTGGCTAGCTCAATGGAAACTTTTTTGTCAAATGCAGGCTTCTCCATTGTACCCCTTTCTCCTTGCTCTGTGGTTAGGGGAATTTTCAGCCAGTCACTCTTTTGACACTTCCCAAAAAGAACTAAGCACTCATTTCTGAGTCCTATACATTTGGGAGTCTATGTCAGTTCTCTGTGCAATCCTCATGCATCTTTCTTCACTTGACTTGAAGCACAGAGCACACTGACAGCTCTCACGAAATAAATTCTCTGTGTTAATCTCTTTTCTCATAACCATCTTATTTTCTAATATATAATCTGTAGACAGACTATGAGCAGCTTTTGAACTACATATTAGTAAAGAGAGCATCCTACATAGATTCTCTGTTTAGAGTATCTCAGGCTGGGCGCAGTGGCTCACATCTGTAATCCCAACGATTTGGGAGGCCAAGGTGGGCAAATTCCTTGAGCCCAGGAGCTTGAGACCAGCCTTGGCAATATGGCAAAACCCCCTCTCCACAAAAAATACAAATGAATGTGATGAAACACACTTGTAGTTCCAGCTACTCAGGAGGCTGAGGTAAGAGAATCAGTTGAGCCTGGGAGGTCAAGGTTACAGTGAGACCTTATGGCAACACTGCACTCCAACCTGGGTAACAGAATGAGACCCCATCTTAGAAAGAAAAAAAAAGAAGAAATTTAAAAAAACAGAGTATCTCTACTCTCAGCAAACTCTTTCGTCTTTACTTCTCTTTCTCACCTCTCTCCACATCTCTCCCCGTCTCCCTCCTCCTCTAGATCTGCAATGTCCAATATGGTAGCCACTAGCCATGTATGGCTATTTAATTTTAAAATTTAGTTTCTCAGTTGCACTAGCCACATTTCAACTGCTTATTTCCCTCACCACAGAATGTCTTATCATATGGCAGTTCTTTAGATTCTTAGCTTGCATGTAACCTAACATGGTTTTTGTAGGTTGCACATAACCCAACATGGCTGCCAACTCCAAGTCTGTGTAACCTTTCTCTAAAGAAGATTCATTCAAGTGTCAGCAAGTGCAGCAGTAAATATCAACCAATGAATAAGGTCAAGTGTACAGAATAATAGGTTGTGGAAGTTAGAGAGTGCCTGCCATATTTAAAGAGGCAGCCAGAAGTCAGCCCTGACCATTGTGGCCCTGTGACAATATGAGCTTAGCAGTGCTAGATCTTTTAAATTTCAATAGTAACTAGGAATACAGATTTATATAAAATCTCAATGATATAATTAAAAATAAAATAATTCTTCCTATTTATATATGTTCATTATACAATATTTAAGAAATATATAAAAGTATGTGGAAGGGCCGAGCATGGTGGCTCATGCCAATAATCCCAGCACTTTGAGAGGCCAAGGTGAGTGGATCACTTGAGGTCAAGAGTTTGAAACCAGCCTGGCCAAGATGTTTAAACCCTTTCTCTACTAAAAATACAAAAATTACCCAGGTATGGTGGCATGCACCTGTAATTCCAGCTACTCGGGAGGTTAAAACACAAGAATCGCTTGAACCTGAGAGGTGGAGGTTGCAGTGAGTAGAGATTGCACCACTGCACTCCACCCTGAGTCATGGAGTGAGACTCTGCCTCAAAAATAAAAATAAAAAAAGTATGTGAAAGAATAAATATTACCTGAAATTCCACTGTTTTACACTGGGCACCATTAATATCTTGATGACCACATTTTTATGTACAAGCATCTCTTTGTACCTATAAACACACAAGTATAATTATATCTAAATGGAAAATTTTATGTATTACTTTTTATTATGGACAACTTTTTAGGATTTTTTTTCTTTACCTTCTCCATGATCCCTGTTTGACATTTTACTAGCCGTTTAAATATTTTTCAAAAACACTCTGTGGACCAAATAAAACAGGTCCAGCTCAAAGATATTCAATTTTTCATTTTTGCCTTACATATACCCTGACACTAACTCATTATAGGCTCTGTATTTCTCTATTCAAATTCTCTAATTAAAAAAAAAATCTAACATTCCATTAAACAAACAACTGACCAGTCTAACCCTAGTCTAACCAGCTACAAGAAAAGCCTAAGCCTGATCCTCTAATATGAGCTGTGGGTAGGGATGTCTCCCAGTTAAAGGAACTGAGAGCTGGAGAAGCCTCAAAAACATGTCTTCTACATATTAAGCAGCACAAAAGACCAAGAGCAAGATTTCTGGAGACGGACTGGGCTCAAACCCCAAATCCACCACATTACTGACTGTGTGAGCTTCAGCCAGTTACTTAACCTCTCTTCATCCAATAACTTCCTCTAGAAAAAGAATTCTTAAAAACAAGCAAGCAAAAACCAACCAAAAAAAATACATCACCAATAGCTACAATGCAAATGGAAAGTAATACGTGCCATAACAAAAGGGACTAAGTAAGCCCATAAGTTGTTGCAGAAATGCTGGCCACATGCTCCCTTAGATTGTTGCAAATTCAGGAAATTGTTGCTAATGATGTTATACAGACTGTAGTGGGGACAAAATTTTTACACTATGTGTTAGTCAGAAAATAGTAGTTTACACTGCAGTAAAAAATAAGTCAAAAGTCACAGTGGCTTATGAAAAGAGAGTTTATCTCTCCCCCATAATTAATTTATAAGGAGGGTCTGCTCATCATACTCACTCAAGAGCCCAGACTACTGTAAGCTCCATGTTGGCACATCCTCTGTTTCCTAACATTTCTGCTTAGAAGAGACACCCTCCACTTCTGGTCACATTTCACCTGCCATGCCTGAGTTCAAAAAGGTGGAAATACCTAACCCTCTCATCAGGAGGGCCACTGAATGCTTGTGTGCAGTAACACATCTACTAATCTGTATTAGTCCATTCTCTCACTGCTATAAATACATGAGACTGGGTAGTTTATAAAGAAAAGAGGTTTAATTGGCTCATGGTTCTGTAGGCTGTACAGGAAGCATGATACTGACATCTACTCAACTTCTGGGGAGGCATCAGAAGATTTACGATCATAGCAGAAGGTGAAGAGGGAGCCTGTACTTCACATGGCCTGAGCCAAAGGAATAGAGGGAGTAGAGAGGTGCCACATACTTTTAAACAATCAGACCTCACAATAACTCACTGTCATGACAACACCACCAGTGGGGATGTTAAACTTGAAAAACAGCCCCCATGAGTCAATCGTCTCCCACTAGGCCCCACCTCCAGCATTAGGGATTAAACTTCAACATGAGATTTGGGTGGGGACACAAATCCAAACCATATCATTCTGCCTCTGGCCCCTCCAAAATCTCATGTCCTTCGTACATTTCAAAATACAATCATGCCTTCCCAACATTCCCCCAAGTCTGAATTCATTCCAGCATTAACTCAAAAGTCCACAGTTTAAAGTTTCATCTGAGACATGGCTAATCCTTTCTGCCTATGAGTCTGTAAAATCAGAAATAAGTTATTTCTAAGATATAATGAGGATATAGATACATATTCCCATTCAAAAAGAGAAAAATTAGTCAAAAGAACGGGGCTATAGGCCCCACACAAGTCCAAAACTCAGCAGAGCAGTCTTTAACTCTTAAAGCTCCAAAATCTCTTTTGACTTTATGTCTTACATCCCTATGGCTTTGCAAGGCTCAACCCCAACAGTTGTTCTCAAGAGCTGGCATTGAGTGCTTACAGCTTTGCCAGGTGCACGGTGCAAGTTGCTGGTAGATCTGTGCTTCTAGAGTCTGGAGGATAGTGGTCCTTTTCTTACAGCTCCACTACACAGTTGCCCCAGTGGGAACCCTGTGTAGGGGCTCCAACCCCATATTTCCCCTTTTCACTGCCCTAAGTAAAGGTTCTCCATGAAGGCTCCACCCCTGCAGCAAGTTTCTCTCTGGACATCCAGGCTTTTCCCATAGATCCTCTGAAATCCAGGCAGAGACTCCCAAGCCTCAATTCTTGCATTCTGTGCCCCCACAGGCTTAACACCATGTGAAAATCACCAAGTTTTATGACTTGCACACTCTAAAGCAGTGTCTCAAGCTGTACTTGAGCCCCTCTTAGCCATGGCTGGAGCTGGAGCAGCTGGGATGCAGGGAGTAGTGTTCCAAGGCTGTACAGGGCAACAGGGCCCTGGGCATGGTCCACAAAGCCATTCTGTCTTCAGAGGCCTCTGGGCCTGTGATGGGAGAGGCTAGCAGGAAGGTCTCTGAAATGCCTTTGAGGCATTTTCTCCATTGTCTTGGCTATCAGTACCTGCTTTCCTTTTAAAAGGTTATGGAAATTTCTGCAGCCTACTTGAATTCCTCCCCAGAAGATAGGCTTTTCTTTTTCTGACAAGGCTACACATTTTTCAAACTTGTATGTTCTGCTTCCCTTTTAGACGAAAGTTCCAGTTTCAGATTATTCTTTGCTCCTGCATATGAGATAGGCTGTTAGAAGCAGACAGGCCACATCTTGAATGCTTTGCAGCTTAGAAATTTCTTCCACCAGATACCCTATCTTGAGAGTGCTGTTATCACTCTGAAGTTCCTCATTATCATCTGGGACCTCCTCAGCCTGGACTTCACTGTTCATGTCACTAATTAGCATTTTGGTCACAACCATTCAACAAGTCTCTAGAAAGTTCCAAACTTTCCCTCCTCTTCCTGTCTTCTTCTGAGCCCTCCAAATTGTTTCAACCTCTACCTGTTACCCAGTTCCAAAGCTGCTTCCACAGTTTCAGGTATCTTTATAGCAGTACCCCACTTCTCAGTACCAATTTTCTGTATTAGTCCATTCTTGCACTGCTATAAAGAAATACTTGAGACTGGGTAATTTATAAAGAAATGAGGTTTAATTGGCTCACAGTTATGCAGGGTACAGACAGCATAATGCTGGCATCTGCTCAGCTTCTGGGGACGCATCAGAAAACTTACAATCACAGCAAATGAACAGGGAGCCCACACTTTACATGGCCTGAGAAGGAGGAAGAGAGAGACTGCAGAGGTGCCACATACTTTGAAATAACCAGATCTCACAATAAGTCACTATTGTGATGACAGCACTGGGGGGTGGGGAAGGCATGATATAAAACCAGGAGAAACAGTCCCACTTATCCAATCTCCTCCCACAGGTCTTATCTCAAGCACTGGAAATTACATTTCAACATGACATTTTGGTAGAGATGGAGATCCAAACCATGTCACACATTGTGATTCAGATGTGCAAACAAAAAAATGAACTCACATTACTTTCTAGAACTGATGTCACCTCACTCTAGAGCCCAATTTCCAGTGAGGGTGAAAGATTTCTGTTCAGGATTTCCCTAAAGTGCTCTAATTATTTATATTGCCCATGCCTACTGTGAACTCTCAACCACTACAGGAAAAGGTAGACCAAAGGCTTCAGACCAGGTCCCTTGCCCTTCTCTTCCTCTCCAACTGTCTGCTCCCTGTCTTTCCTGCTGGAAGGGACATTGCTGCTTTATAGTCAGCCTGTTGTGTGCCTTATAATACAGCTGTAAGTTTGGCCCTCTCGGACTGGATTCTTGTGATTTCAAAGGGAGTTTTTAGAACTTAGGAAGCGTGTTCTTTTCAACAAAGCCTAGCTTTCAGTAACTGCCTCACTATAGATTTAATAAATCTAGTGTAAAGGGTATAAATTGAACAATCACAAATTGGCTATGTGAAAACATAAAACTCCCTTGGCTTTTATACCTCTAAACATTTTTACTTGACAAGCTTCCACTTCCCTCTTGACAGCAAAAAAACTAAATTTAGTTCAATCCATCAAACTTGGCCCAGTCTAGTGGTAGTTTTTTTTTAATATATTATTTTTCTCTTTTATCAATACATAATATTTGTACATATTTATGGGGTACATGTGACATTTGTTACATGCACAGAATATGTAATAATTGAGTCAGTGTATTTTGAGGTGTATATCACCTTAAGTGTTTATCATTTCTACATGTTAAGAACATTTCAAGTTCTCTCTTCTAGCTATTTTGAAATAAAATAAACAATACATTGCTATTACCTATAGTCACTCTACACTGCTATCAAACATGAGAACGATTTCTTCTACATAACTATATGTATGTACCTATTAACCAACATTTATTTCTCCCCCATCCTTCAACATATACCTCCCAGCCTCTGGTATCTATCATTCCACTCTCTACTTCCATAAGATCCACTTTTTTAACTCCCACATATAATTGAGAATGTATGATACTTGTCTTTCTGTGCTTGACTTATTTCATTTAATGACCTCAAGTTCCATCCACATTACTGTAAATGACATGGTATTATTCTTTTTATGGCAGAACAGTATTCCACTGTATAGATTCCAAAACCTATACCACATTTTTTTTCATCCATTGATGAATTCATCAGGGATAAATTTCATCAATTCGTCCATTGATGAGAACTTAGGTTGATTCCACATCTTTGCTATTGTGGGTAGCGCTGCGATAAACATGCTAATGCAGGTATCCCTTTGATATACTAATTTCCTTTTCTTTGGATAAATACCTAGTAGTGGGAGAGATTTGCTGGGTCATGTGGTAGTTCTATTTTTGGTTTTGTTTTGTTTTGTTTTTCTTTTTGAGAAACTTCCATGCTAATTATTTATATCCCTACCAACAGTGTGTAAGAGTTGCCTTTTCTCTGCATCCTTCCCAGCATCTTTTTTTTTTTTTGTCTTTTAAATAATAGCTGTTCTAATTAAGGTAAGATGATATCTCTGTGGTTTTGATTTATATTTCCCTAATGATTAGTGATGTTGGTACTTTTTTCGTATGCCTGTCATATTGGCCATTTGTATATCTTCTTTCGAGAAATGTCTATCATATCATTTTCCCTCTTTTTATTTGGGGTGTGTGTGTGTGTGTGTGTGTGTGTGTGTGTGTGTACTGGTGAGTTGTCTGAGTTACTAGTATATTCTTAATATTAGTCCCTTGTCAAATGAATAGTTTGCAAATATTTTCTCCCATTCAACATGTTGTCTTTTCACTTTTTTGGTGGTTTCCTTTGCTGTGCAGAAGCTTTTTACTTTAACATAGTCTCGTTTGTCTATTTTTGTTTTTGTTGCCTCTGCTTTGGCCTTATTCATAAAATCTTTGCCTAAACCAATATTGTGAAATAGTGTTTAATGTTTTCTTCCTGCATTTAAGTATCTAATCCATTTTGACTTGATTTTTGTCTGTAGTGAGAAATAGGAATCTAATTTCATTCTTCTGCATATAGCAATCCAATTTTCCCAGCATCATTTATTGAAAAGGTGTTCTTTCCCCAGTGTATGTTCATGGTGCCTGTGTCAGAAATCATTTGGCTATGCAAAGCAAGACTAAGCGAAAAAAAAAAAAATCTGGAGGCATCACATTATTTGACTTCAAACTATATTATAAGCCATAGTCACCAATAGAGCATGGTACTGGTGTAAAAATAGGCACACAGAACAATGGGGCAGAATACAGAACCCAGAAACAAGGCCATATACTTACACGCAACTGACTTTTGACAAAGCAAACAAAAATATAATGTAGAGAAAGGACACCCAATATAACAAATGGTGTCAGGATAATTGGCAGGCCATATGTAGAAGAATGAAACTGAATTCTCATCTCTCACTCTATACAAAAATCAACTTAAGATGGATAAAAGACTTAAATCTAAGACCTGAAGCCATAAAGATTCTGAAAGACAACATTGAAAAAACCCTCCTAGACACTGGCTTAGGCAAAGACTTCATGTCCAAGAACCCAAAAGAAAATGCAACAAAAACAAAGATAAATAGACGAGACTTAATTAAACTAAAAAGCTTCTGCACAGCAAAAGAAATAATAAGCAAAGTTAACAGACAACCCACAGAGTGGGAGAAAATCTTCACAATCTGTACATCCAAAAAAGGACTCATAGCCAGAATCATCAAAGAACTCAAACAAATCAGCAAGAAAAAAAAAAAAAAAAACAAATAATCCATCAAAAAATGGGCTAAGGGCATGAGGAGATAATCCTCAAAAGAAGATATACAAATGGCCAATAAGTATATGGAAAAACACTTAATGTCACTAGTTATCAGGGAAATGCAAATCAAAACCACAATGCCATACCACATCACTCCTGCAAGAATGGCCATAATCAAAATATCAAAAAATAATAGATGTTGGTTAGGATGTGGTAAAATGGAACACTTTTACACTGTTGGTGGGAATGTAAACTAGTACAACCACTATGGAAAACACGGTGAAGATTCCTTAAAGAACTAGAAGTAGATCTACCATTTGATCTAGCAACCCTACTACTAGGTATTTTCTCAGAGGAAGATAAGTCATTATATGAAAGAGATATTTGGATGTGCATGTTTATAGCAGCAAAATTTGTAATTGCAAAAATATAGAACCAGTCCAACTGCCCATCAATCAACAAATGGATAAAGAAATTGTGGAATGAATGTATATATGAATATATATATTCTTGAATATATATATATAAAAGAATATTACTTTATATATGTAACATGTTATAAATATATATCTAACATATATATAAAAGAATACTACTCAGGCATAAAAAGGAATGAAACAATGGCATTTGCAGCAGCCTAAATGGAATTGGAGACTATTATTCTAAGTGGAGTGACTCAGAAATGGAAAACTTAACATCATATGTTCTCACTCATTTGTGGGAGCCAAGCTATGAGGATGCAAAGGCATAAGAATAATACATTGAACTTCGGGGACTCTGGGGAAAGGGGGTGTCGCAAGAGGTAAAAGACTACACATTGAGTATAGTGTACACTGCTTGGGTGATGGGCACAGCAAAATCTCAGAAATCACCACTAAAGAATTTATGCATTTAACCAAATGCCACCTGTTCCCTAAAAACCTATAAAAATAAAGCTTTAAAAAAAAACAAATATTATGATAATTTATTCTAAGGATTTTTACAAAATGCTTTATGAAAAATTATATATATATATATAAGAAATACAGTATAATTAAACAGCTTACATTCACCATAGCATGTGTGTACCTATGTAACAAACCTGCACGTTCTGCCCATGTACCCCAAAACTTAAAGTATAATTAAAAAAAAAAAAAACTTTGTTGCAAAAAAAAAAAAAAGAAAGAAAGAAATCAGCTGGCTGTAAATTTTATTTCTGTTCCATTGATCTATGTGTTTATCTTTATACCAATACCTTGCTATTTTGGTATTAGTATTTTGATAGGAATTGCATTGAATCTGTAGATCACTTTGGGCAGTAAGGTCATTTTAACAAAATTAATTCTTCTGATTCCTGAGCATGGGATGTCTTTCCATATTTTTCTATCATCTTCCATTTCTTTCTTCAGTGTTTTGTAGTTTTCCTTGTACAAATCTTTTACTTCCTTGGTTAAATTTATTTCTTTTTTAATTTTTTTTATTGTACTTTAGGTTTTGGGGTACATGTGAAGAACATGCAAGATTGTTGCATAGGTACACACAAGGCAGTGTGATTTGCTGCCTTCCTCCCCTTCACCTATATCTGACATTTCTCCTCATGCTATCTCCCCCAACTCCCTGTCCCATGCCGTCCCTCCCCTATTTCCACCCAACTGACCCCAGTGTGTGATGCTCCCCTCCCCGTGTACATGTGTTCTCATTGTTCAATACCTGCCTATGAGTGAGAACAAGCGGTGTTTGATTTTCTGCTCTTGTGTCAGTTTGCTGAGAATGATGGTTTCCAGGTTCATCCATGTCCCTACAAAGGAGGCGACCTCATCATTTTTGATGGCTGCACAATATTCCATGGTGTATATGTGCCACGTTTTCCCTGTCCAGTCTATCATCGATGGGCATTTGGGTTGGTTCCAGGTCTTTGATATTGTAAACTGTGCTGCAATGAACATTCGTGTGCATGTGTCCTTATAGTGAAATGATTTATAATCCTTTAGATATATACCCAGTAATGGGATTGCTGGGTCAAATGGAATTTCTATTTCTAGGTCCTTGAGGAATTGCCACACTGTCTTCCACAATGGTTGAGCTAATTGACACTCCCACCAACAGTGTAAAAGTGTTCCTATTTCTCCACATCCTCTCCAGTATCTGTTGTCTCCAGATTTTTTAATGATCACCATTCTAACTGGCATGAGATGGTACCTCAATGTAGTTTTGATTTGCATTTCTCTAATGACCAGCGATGATGAGCATTTTTTCATACATTTGTTGGTCTCATATGTGTCTTCTTTTGTAAAGTGTCTGTTCATATCCTTCGCCCACTTTTGAATGGGCTAGTTTGTTTTTTTCTTGTAAATCTGTTTTAGTTCTTTGTAAATTCTGGATATCAGCCCTTTGTCAGATGGGTAGACTGCAAAAATTTTTTCCTATTCTGTTGGTTGCCGATTCACTCTAATGACTGTTTCTTTTGCAGAAGCTGTGGAGTTTGATTAGGTCCCATTTGTCTATTTTGGCTTTTGTTGTCAATGCTTCTGGTGTTTTAGTCCTGAAGTCCTTGCCTATGCCTATGTTCTGGATGGTTTTGCCTAGGTTTTCTTCTAGAGTTTTTATGGTGTTAGATCTTACATTTAAGTCTTTAATCCATCTGGAGTTAATTTTAGTGTAAGGTGTCAGGAAGGGGTCCAGTTTCTGCTTTCTGCACGTGGCTAGCCGTTTTCCCAACACCATTTATTAAACAGGGAATCCTTTCCCCATTGCTTGTTTTTGCAAGGTTTGTCAAAGATCAGATGGTTGTAGATATGTTGTGTTGCCTCCGAGGCCTCTGTTCTGTTCCATTGGTCTATATCTCTGTTTTGGTACCAGTACCATGCTGTTTTGATTACTGTAGCCTTGTAGTATAGTTTGAAGTCTGGTAATGTGATGCCCCCCACTTTGTTCTTTTTGCTTAGAATTGGCTTGGCTATGTGGGCTCTCTTTTGGCTCCATATGAAGTTTAAGGTGGTTTTTTCCAGTTCTTTGAAGAAGGTCATTGGTGGCTTGATGGGGATGGCATTGAATCTATAAATTACTTTGGGCAGTATGGTCATTTTCACGATATTGATTCTTCCTAAGCAAGAACATGGAATGTTTCTCCATCTGTTTGTGTCCTCTCTTATTTCGTTGAGCAGCAGCTTGTACTTCTCCTTGAAGAGGTCCTTTACATTCCTTGTTAGTTGTATTCCTAGGTATTTTATTCTCTTTGTAGCAATTGTGAATGGCAGTTCGTTCTTGATTTGGCTTTCTTTAAGTCTGTTATTGGTGTATAGGAATGCTTGTGATTTTTGCACATTGATTTTGTATGCTGAGATTTGCTGAAGTTGCCTATCAGTTTCAGGAGATTTTGGGCTGAGACGATGGGGTCTTCTAGATATACAATCATGTTGTCTGCAAATAGAGACAATTTGACTTCCTCCTTTCCTATTTGAATACACTTTATTTCTTTTTCTTGCCTGATTGCTCTGGCTAGAACTTCCAGTACTATATTGAATAGGAGTGGTGAGAGAGGGCATCCTTGTCTACTGCCAGATTTCAAAGGGAATGCTTCCTGTTTTTGCCCATTCAGTATGATATTGGTTGTTGGTTTTTCATAAATAGCTTTTATTATTTTGAGATATGTTCAGTCGATACCTAGTTTATTGAGGGTTTTTAGCATAAAGGGCTGTTGAATTTTGTCAAAGGCCTTCTCTGCATCAATTGAGATAATTTTGTGGTTTTTGTCTTTGGTTCTGTTTATGTGGTGAATTATGTTTATAGACTTGCGTATGTTGAACCAGCCTTGCATCCCTGCGATGAATCCTACTTGAAATTTATTTCTATGTATTTTTGTAGCTATTGTAAATGGGATTGCCTTCTTGATTTCTTTGGCAGCCTGTTCATTATTAGTATATAGAAATGCTACTGGGTTTTGAATGTTAATTTTGTATTCTACAATTTTACCTAATTTACCAAATCTAAGAGTTTTTTGGGAAAGTCTTAAGGTTTTTCTAGATATAAGACCATATCATCTGCAAAGAGGGCAAAGGAGGACAATTTGATTCCTCTTTTCCAGTTTAGATACCTTTAATTTCTTCCTCTTGCTTGATTGCTCTGGCTAGGCCTTCCAGTACTATGTTGAATAGGAGTGGTAAAAGTGGGCATCCTTGTCTTGTACTTTTTCGTAGAGGAAAAGTTATCAGCTTTTCTTCTGTCCATAAAATATTAGCTGTGTGTTTGTGACATATGGCCTTTAGTATGTTGAGGTATGTCCCTTCTATGTCTAGTTTGTTGAGCATTTTTGTCATGAAGGGTTAATTTTATCGAATGCTTTTTCTGCATCTACTGAGATTATCATATTATTTTTGTCCTTTATCTGTTGATGTGATGTATCATGTTTAATGATTTCTGTATGTTGAACCATTCATGCATCTCTAGGACAACTCTCACTTGATCATGATATACTCTTTTTGATGTGCTATGGGTTTCTATTTGTTAGTATTCTGCTGAGGGTTTTGGGGTCTCTGTTCATCAGGGATATTAGCCTGTAGTTTTCTCTTTTTTTTTTTTATTGAGTCATCGTCTGGTTCGGTATTAGGGTAAATGCTCACCTCATAGAATGAATTAGGGAGAATTTCCCCCTCTTCAATTTTTTGGAGTAGTTTGAGGAAAATTAGTGAATATGTAATATTATCAATCATAAAGAGAGCTTAATAAAGATCCCATTATTGCTTATAACCGCCTTGTTTCTAACTTTTGTCTAATGATGTTACATTTTGCTTTTCTTGGATCCTGACTCCATAATCCAGAAAAACATACATTCCTGGGCAAGTAAGGGCTCTCCTTTGTGAGCATTCTTCACACAAGTGTTGTAGAAGGGCATTTAATTAAAAGACGATAACAGAAACATTGGCCTCTGGAAACACTAAGCATCATCCTATCATAAAGAGCTAAGCAAGAAGCAGAGGGATTATGAGGACAGCCCTAAAGGGGTCTCTAGCACCATAATCAACCTTTGCATATCAGGTATTTGGCAGTTCCCATTCTTTTGCACCCACTGAAACATACATGATGAATGGCATTCATGTGTAGCACCAAGATTAAGGGCTTTGGTGCAGACGGATTATGCTGCAGGTTGTGTACAATTTCCCCTTCTCCAACTCACTCACATCTTTTAAGGCTCACAGAAGTGCCAAAGAGACCCATGTCCTTGGATGACCTCATCATGCAGATCACTTTGAGTTTGCTGTAATTTCTAACAAGTAATTAATTTTAAAACTTTGGTAGCTGTTACTAATAATAAATTACTTGTGACACACCTCACAAAGGACATATCTTGATTGAGTACTACTGCTCCCAAATGAGATCTACCAGGGTTCTGTAAAAATATTGAAGCTAAGGGTTAATTATTAGTAGAAGCTGCAGTGATCTCACCTATCCCAACACTTATATTCAATAAAATTTTTTTGCCTGCCCCTTCTTCTGAGAAGACCTTGATCCAGTTATGTATTACATTTAATAATTCACTAAAAGGAATTTTTCTGTTTAATTACCTATGTTTTTCCTTTAATGACCCAAAGTGTTTAAAATGACAGCATGTTTTAGAAATTATTTATTTTACTTTCTTATCCCAAATATTCTTCATGTAGTTATTCATGGGCATTTTCAATATTATGAGTGAACTGCCATGGAGCTTTGATTAAACGGTATTTAATAATGCATGATTTATAAAATGTCTTGTGTTGAAATATGTTTCCATTATTTTTCTTCATGTAGTATCATTAAGACAGAAACATTATATATTCTTGCCAGTACATGTGCTCCTGTACAGTTCGTATGTGTGACTACTTCTAGAATAATTACACAGAAAGCAAATGAAATTAAAGATACTTAATATAAATGGTTGTCCTCAAAATACACTACCCATATTAAAGTGTCTGTGGAGCTGGTGCTCATCTCAATGGGCTCCCAACAGATGGAGTGTTCTGTTTGTCACATTACTTTGGAGCTTCAAAATGTGCCTGATGGGAATTCCATTACCTGCACCATCTGTACAGGTGACCTCCTTGCCTTCCACTTGCCAGATTCAGAATATATGAGGCACTTTTAAACATGATTTTAAAATACAGCATATGCAAATATGGCCATGCTTGACATATTTACTCTAGTACCAAAAATATACATACATATATATATTCTTTCTGCTTTAATCCCTGGATGTACAGGATGTACGGCTTTCCATGTTCTGAAAGTCTTTCTACAAAAATGTATTCAATGCCTGTTGACATCAGGAGAGATTTGTAAGAGTTTGTTTTGTTTTCAATACCTACAAATAGGATTTTTTTATGTGATAAAACTTTACAAAGAGTTCTTATTTCTTACCAAACATAAAATTAAATGATTAAACATAGAATTTGAGAGACATGTGAAAGCTGTCCTCAACCCAGAAAGATCTTCCTTCCCAATGACACATTATTTGGGGTTCAGCAATCTCAATCCAGACATTTCCAGGCATCCTTTTTACAAAATGTAACAAGCAGAGCCTGAATTGAAACCCTGTTTCATTTGCCTAAAAAACTCCTTTTCTCCCTCTACAACATACTCCTTCACTTGAATGGTTGTCACTAACAATATAAATGCTAATGAGCTTTTTTTCTAAGTGAGAGGAAATAAACTAGCACCTGAAAACCCTGAGCAAGGCTAAGGAAAGGGGAAAAGGACATAGATAACAAAGCTGGGAAGAGACAATAGAATAATGTCTACTTCAATTTTGCCTAGACTGGGCCATGAGTGAAACCTGACTTCTATGAATTCTGTCTACAATGTAACAAAATGGTAACCCATCTTAAAGAGCTCCTGTCACTGCAGAAACTCCACTCAGGAGAAATCGAAAATAGTGTGGAAAGGGAGGACCCACTGAGAACCATCCCAGCAACCCGACCACAGCTGGTCTTCCCTGGACACCATGAACCACACTATCCAAACCTTATTCACTCCCACCAACACCAACTGTCCTCTCAACTATGAGATGCTGAAGGAGGAGCATGAGGTGGATGTGCTGGGGGTGCCCCATAACCCAGCTCCCCCAACATCCACCGTGATCCCCATTAGCAGGGAGACCTTCATGTCCAACCATGTCATCTGGTCCCTGTTTAACACCCTCTTTGTGAACTCCTGCTGCCTGGGCTTCATAGTGTTCATTTACTCCATGAAGTCTAGGGACAGGAAGATGGTTGGCAACCTGACCCAGGCCCAGGCCTATGCCTCCACCACCAAGTGCCTGAACATCTGGGCCCTGATTTTGGGCATCATCTTGACCATTCTGCTAATCACCAATCAGGAATCATCCAGGTCAGGGGCTCTGCCCATGACCTGTTTCCCACATACTCCACCTTCCATTCCTTGCCCTGCCCACGAGCTGAGTCCCGTATCAGCCCTTTATCCTCACATACTTTTCTACAATGGCATTCAATAAAGTGCACGTGTTCCTGGAGAAAAAAAAAAAACCTCCACTCAATGGTCCCTATTCATATAACATGTATTACAATATGTCAGATTGGACTGAATTACAGATGGAACATCCAGCTATTTTTATTTGGTACCTTACTGAACAGAATGTAAAATAAACTTTCAAATGTATTACAGTAGCAGTGAACACTCCTAGAACCAGGTTGTGTCATTTATATACCATTTCCCAGTAAAAAGAAAAGGGCTCCTTAAATAAATGACTGATTCTGAAACTGAAGCAGAAAATGCAGCAAGATGGGTCTGGGACATCCTTTCAAAAGGAAGCTTTGACATGAACCCATGAGTTCATGTCAAAGGGAAATAGGACCAACTTGAGGGAGCTTGTATTAACCTAAAGAAAATAAAAAAGAACAATAACGGTAGTGGATTAAAACATGTCAGTGCTATAAAATATTAAAACACATGTAAACACTATAAAAAAGAAAAGGAGAAACTTACTGATTACAAGAAATTTAAAAGACATAATAATCAACTATGATTTTGGTCCTTGTTTAGATTCTATTTCAAATGAACCAACTGAAAAAATATAGGGACAATTTGAACATGGACTAGGTATCAGAAAATACTAAGAAATTATTACTCATTTTTCTAGATGTGATAATGGCGTAATGGTTAAGTTTTTTAAAAACTTATGAGAGATGTAAGTGAAAGTATTTACAGACATGTAGGCCAAGATGGTTTGACTAGACATAGTCAGTAAGAACTTCGCCCAGTGAGAATAGACCAGCAAGAAGAACATCACAATTTGAGCAGATCTTCAGAAGGTAGGCACTGAGAGTAAACAGAGGGAGGACGCAGACCCTGGGCTGAAGCAGCAGGAAGCTGGGAACCTTGCACAGGGTTGCCAAGCCCCAGGATTCATTCCTGGCCCTGAGTGGCTCCTGGAGAAAGGGTGAATAAAACAGGTGTGGAGTGGCCCAGTCTAGCCACAAACTCCAGAATCCTAGCTGCAGGAGACCCTGTGACCTCCATGGACATTTAAGCTGGGAGGAAGAGCTTCCTGGAGAGTTGGCAGGAACAGGACTCCAGCCTGCATGGAGCCCAGAAAGTTTGGCATGAGAATGATTCTAGTGGACCATGGCCAGGGACACCCATCCCCCAAGACTCACCAGGCTCTTCTAGGTGGCTTTGCCTTTGTCAACTGTTGGATTTGGACAGAACAGAGCTATCTTGCCCACAAGATGGGGCCAGTCTGATCTAAGCATCCCTCTATCTCTTGGCTTCTTCCAGGCGCCCTGCCTGGCTACACCCACTTGTAGTACAACCTCAAGATGTCCAACTAGGGTGTCTTCCAGTGGTCACTGCTATAACTCTTTTGCAGGCAGATTTTGTCTAACCATTAGAGAGCTTCTGCAGATGGGCCCCCACCAGCACACACCCACCCACTGCCACCACCACTTTGCCAACACGCACTCACTCTCAGCCTCCCCCCACTGCTTTGATGGTGCATGTGTGCACATACAACCCCATCACCCTGCTCCTACTGACATGCACATGTGGACCCCACCATACCACTGCCACTAGTGCATGGGTACAGACCCCACCACACAACCACCCTGCTACCGCTGGCATGTGTATGTGTGCACAGGCTCTGCTGTCGCTGCCCCGACAAAGTACTTTTGCTGGCACCTCTCCCAATCAGAGTGTTGTTACCAGGAGACCAGGAATATCTCATATTCTGCAGTGCTGTAGGTACTTAACATCAAGGGGACAGAGAACAAAGACATGGACCCAGTCCCACACCCCCAGGGTCACAGCACACAGTACAAGAATGCTGAGCTGAGCCTTGGCCCCATGAAATCATTCAGAAACAAAACCAGTCAGCTAAATCCAGCTTATATTGCAGTCAAACCCTCAAGTGCATCAAAGAGTTTGAAAGCAAAAAGCCTTTTAAAGCAACTTTAAAGATTAAAGAAACATCAGGCCAAACACATAGATTAAAGAAAAAAAAGCACAAAATTCTGAAACTCATGGATCCAAGACGGCCGTTTAGGAACAGCTCAGGATTGCAGCTCCCAGTAAAAGCGCAGAGACTGCTGCAGGTGATCCCCAGGCAAGCAGGGCCTGGAGTGGACCTCAGCAGACCTACAGCACAGGGGCCAGACTGTTAGAAGGAAAACTAAGAAACAGAAATAACCTCATCATCAACAAACAGAACATCCACTCAGAGACCCAATCTGAAAGCCAGCAACTACAAACATGACTGGTGGATAAACCCATAAAGATGGGAAGAAACCAGTGCAAAAAGGATGAAAACACCCGAAACCAGAACACCTCTCCTTCTACAAGGGATCACAACTCCTCACCAGCAAGGGAACAAGGTTGGATGGAGAATGAGTGTGATGAAATGACAGAATCAGACTTCAGAAAGTGGGTAGTAAGAAACTTCTGTGAACTAAAAGAACATGTTCTAACCCAATGCAAAGAAACTAAGAACATTGAAAAAAGATTTGATGAAATGCTAATGAGAATGAACAAAATAGAAAGGAATATAAATGAATTGATGGAGCTGAAAAACACAACACGAGAACTTCGCGAAGCATGCACAAGTATCAACAGCCAAATTGACCAAGCAGAAGAAAGGATATCAGAGGTCGAAGATCAACTGAATGAAATAAAACGGGAAGGCAAGACTGGAGAAAAAAGGGTAAAAAGGAATGAACAAATTCTCCAAGAAATGTGCGACTATGTAAAAAGACCTAATCTACATTTGATAGGTGTACCTGAATGTAACGAAGAGAATGAATCCAAGCTGGAAAATACTCTTCAGGATATTATCCAGGAAAACTTCCCCAACCTAGCAACGTAGGCAAACATTCAAGTCCAGGAAATACAGAGAACACCACAAAGATATTCCTCAAGAAGAGCAACCCCAAGGCACATAATCGTCAGATTCACCAGGGTTCAAATGAAGGAGAAAATACTAAGGGCAGCCAGAAAGAAAGGTCAGGTTACCCACAAAGGGAAGCCCATCAGACTCACAGCACATCTCTCAGCAGAAACCCTACAAGCCAGAAGAGAGTGGGGGCCAATATTCAACATCCTTAAAGAAAAGAACTTTCAACCCAGAATCTCCTATCCAGCCAAACTAAGCTTCAGAAGTGAAGGAAAAATAAAATCCTCTGTGAACATGCAAGTACTCAGAGATTTTGTCACCACCAGGCCAGCTCTACAAGAGCTCCTGAAAGAGGCTCTACACATAGAAAGGAACAAGTACCAGCTCCACTAAAGGGCAAAACACCCAGCTAGCACCAAAATGGCAGTATCAAATTCACACATAACAATATTTGTTAACCCTAAATGTAAATGGACTAAATGCCCCAATCAAAAGACACAGACTGGCAAATTGGATAAAAAGACAAAACCCATTGGTGTGCTGTATCCAGGAAACCCATCTCACATGCAAGGATACACAAAGGCTCAAAATAAAGGGATGGAGGAAGATTTACCAAGCAAATGGAGAGAAAAAAAAAGCAGGAGTTGCAATTC
Organism: Sapajus apella; assembly: GCF_009761245.1. Lineage (NCBI taxonomy): Eukaryota > Metazoa > Chordata > Mammalia > Primates > Cebidae > Sapajus > Sapajus apella. Next base: position 18,666,137 of record NW_022436942.1, read on the forward strand.
TCATCTCGGATAAATTAGACTTTAAACCAACAAAGATCATAAGAGACAAAGAGGGACATTACATAATGGTAAAAGGATCAATGCGACAAGAAGAGCTAATGATCCTAAATATATATGCACCCAATACAGGAGCACCCAGATACTTAAGGCAAGTTCTTACTGAATTACAAAGAGACTTAGACTCCCACATAATAATAGTGGGAGACTTTAACACCCCATTGTCAATATTAGACAGATCAACCAGACAGAAAATTAACAAGGATATCCAGGACTTGAACTCAGACCTGGACCAAGCAAACCTAATAGACATTTACAGAACTCTCCACCCCAAATCCACAGAATATACATTCTTCTCTGCACCACATCACACCTACTCTAAAATTGACCACATAATTGGGAGTAAATCACTCCTCAGCAAATGCAAAAGAACGGAAATCGTAACAAACAGTCTCTCAGACCACAGTGCAATCAAGTTAGGACTCAGAATTCAAAAACTAACCCAGAACTGCACAGCTTCATGGAAACTGAACAACTTGCTCTTGAATGTTGACTGGATAAACAATGAAATGAAGACAGAAATAAAGATGTTCTTCGAAACCAACGAGAATGAAGACACAACGTATCAGAATCTCGGGAGCACATTTAAGGCAGTCTCTAGAGGAAAATATATAGCAATAAGTGCCCACATGAGAAGCAAGGAGAAATAAAAAATTGACACCCTATCATCAAAATTGAAAGAGCTAGAGGAGCAAGATCAAAAAAACTCAAAGTCTAGCAGAAGACAAGAAATAGCTAAGATCAGAGCAGAACTGAAGGAGATAGAGACACAAAAAAACCCTTCAAAAAATCAATAAATCCAGGAGCTGGTTTTTTGAAAAGATCAACAAAATAGACAGACCACTAGCCAGATTAATAAAAAAGAAAAGAGAATAACCAAATCGATGCAATATAAAACAATAAAGGGGATAACACCACAGATTCCACAGAAATTCAAACCATCATCAGAGATTATTACAAAAAACTCTATGCACATAAACCACTAAACCTGGAAGAAATGGATAAATTCCTGGATACTTGCCTCCTCCCAAGCCTAAACCAGGAAGAAGTTGAAACCCTGAACAGACCCATAACAAGGTCTGAAGTTGAGGCAGCAATTAAGAGCCTACCACCCAAAAAAATCCCAGGTCCAGACGGGTTCACAGCTGAATTCTACCAGACATACAAAGAGGAGCTGGTACCATTCCTTCTGAAACTATTCCAAACAATACAAAAAGAGGGAATTCTTCTCAAATCATTTTATGAGACCAACATCATCCTGATTCCAAAACCCGGCAGAGACTCAACGAGAAAAGAAAACTTCAGGCCAATATCCATGATGAACATAGATGCAAAAATCTTCAATAAAATACTGGCAAGCCGATTGCAACAGCACATCAAAAAGCTTATCCACCATGATCCAGTAGGCTTCATCCTGGGGATGTAAGGCTGGTTCAACATATGCAAGTCTATAAACGTAATTCACCACATAAACGGAACCAAAGACAAAAACCACATGATTATCTCAATTGATGCAGAGAAGGCCTTTGACAAAATTCAACAGCCCTTTATGCTAAAAACCCTCAATAAGCTAGGTATTGACTGAACATATCTCAAAATAATAAAAGCTATTTATGACAAACCAACAGCCAATATCATACTGAATGGGCAAAAACTGGAGGCATTCCCCTTGAAATCTGGCACTAGACAAGGATACCCTCTCTCTCCACTCCTATTCAATATAGTACTAGAAGTTCTAGCCAGAGCAATCAGGCAAGAAAAAGAAATAAAGCGTATTCACATAGGAAAGGAGAAAGTCAAATTATCTCTATTTGCAGTTGACATGATTGTATATTAAAAGACCCCATCATCTCAGATCAAAATCTCCTGAAACTGATAAGCAACTTCAGCAAAGTCTCAGGGTACAAAATCAATGTGCAAAAATCACAAGCATTCCTATACACCAATAACAGACTTAAAGAGAGCCAAATCAAGAACGAACTGCCATTCACAATTGCCATAAAGAGAATAAAATACCTAGGAATACAACTAACAAGGAACATAAAGGACGTCTTCAAGGAGAACTACAAGCCACTGCTCAACGAAATAAGAGAGGACACAAACAGATGGAGAAAAATTCCATGTTCTTGCTTAGGAAGACTCAATATCATGAAAATGGCCACACTGCCCAAAGTAATTTACAGATTCAATACTATCCCCATCAAGCTACCAATGACCTTCTTCACAGAACTGGAAAAAAACACCTTAAACTTCATATGGAACCAAAAGAGAGTCCGCATAGCCAAGTCAATTCTAAGCAAAAAGAACAAAGCGGGAGGCATCACACTACTGGACTTCAAACTATACTACAAGGCTAGAGTAATCAAAACAGCATGGTACTGGTACCAAAACAGAGATATAGACCAATGGAACAGAACAGAGGTCTTAGAGGCGACACAACATATCTACAACCACCTGATCTTTGACAAACCTCACAAAAACAAGCAATGGGGAAAGGACTCCCTGTTCAATAAATGGTGTTGGGAAAGCTGGCTAGCCATGTGCAGAAAGCAGAAACTGGACCCCTTCCTGACACCTTACACTAAAATTAACTCCAGATGGATTAAAGAATTAAACATAAGACCTAACACCACAAAAACCCTAGAAGAAAATCTAGGCAAAACCATTCAGGACATAGGTTCTGAATGGTCAAGGACTTCATGACCAAAACACCAAAAGCATTGACAACAAAAGCCAAAATAGACAAATGGGACCTAATCAAACTCCACAGCTTCTGCACAGCAAAAGAAATAGTCATTAGAGTGAATAGGCAACCAACAGAATGGGAAAAAATTTTTGCAGTTTACCCATCTGACAAAGGGCTGATATCCAGAATTTACAAAGAACTAAAACAGGTTCACAAGAAAAAAACAAACAAGTCCATTCAAAAGTGGTCATCGGATATGAACAGATACTTTACAAAGGAAGACATACATGAGGCCAACAAACATGAAAAAATGCTCATCATGACTGGTCATCAGAGAAATGCAAATCAAAACTACATTGAGATACCATCTCACGCCAGTTAGAATGGCGATCATTAAAATATCTGGAGACAACAGGTGCTGGAGAGGATGTGGAGAAATAGGAACACTTTTACACTGTTCGTGGGAGTGTCAATTAGTTCAACCATTATGGAAGACAGTGTGGCTTTTCCTCAAGGACCTAGAAATAGAAATTCCATTTGACCCAGCAATCCCATTACTGGGTATATATCCAAAGGATTATAAATCATTCTACTATAAGGACGTGTGCACACGAATGTTCATTGCAGCACTGTTTACAATAGCAAAGACCTAGAGCCAACCCAAATGCCCACCAATGATAGACTGGACAGGGAAAACTTGGCACATATACACCATAGAATATTATGCAGCCATCAAAAACGATGAGTTTGTGTCCTTTGTAGGGACATGGATGAACCTTAAAACCACCATTCTCAGCAAACTGACAGAAGAGCAGAAGATCAAACACCACATGTTCTCACTCATAAGCAGGTGTTGAACAATGAGAACACATGGACACAGGGAGGGGAGCACTACACACTGGGGTCAGTTGGGGGGAAATAGGGGAAGGACGGTGGGGGGTGGGGAGTTGGGGAGAGATAGCAAGGGGAGAGACGCCAGATGTAGGTGATGGGGAGGAAGGCAGCAAATCACACTGCAACGTGTGTACCTATGCAATAATCTTGCATGTTCTTCACATGTACCCCAAAACCTAAAATGCAATAAAATAAATAAATGGAGAAAATAAATAAATAAATAAAAAGATTTAAAAAAAAAAACTCTGAAACTCTAAGAATTAGAAAGCTAGAGTGTCTTGCCTCCAGGTGGCTTCACTAGCTCCCCATAATGGTTCTTAACCAGTCTCAAATGGCTGAAATGACAGACATAGGATTCAGAATCTGGATGGCAATTAAGACCACTGAGATTCCAGTGAAAGAAAAAACCCAATCTAAGGAATCTAAGGAATCCGGTAAAATGATTCAAGAGCTGAAAGATTAAACAACCATTTTAAGAAAGAACCAAACTGACCTGATAGAGCTGAAAAACTTACTACAATAATTTTGTAATATAATCAGAAGTATTAACAGCAGAATACACAAAGCTGAGGAAAGAATCTCAGAGCTCAAAGACCAGTTCTTCAAATAAGTTCAGCTAGACAAAAATAATGAACAAAGAAGTTTTAAAAATGAACAAAACCTCCGAGAAATAGGGTGTTATATAAACAGACCAAACCTACAACTCATTGGCAACCCCAAAAGAGAGGGCAAGCAACTTGGAAAACATATTTGAAAATACTACCCATGAAAATTTCACCACCCTTGCTACAGAAGTCAACATTCAAACTCAGGAAATTCAGAAAACTCCTCTGAGATACTATATAAGATTACCATCCCTAGAACACATAGTCATCAGATTCTCCAAAGTCAATGCAAAAGAAAAAATAGTAAAGCCAGCCAGAAAGAAGAGGCTTTCATCTACAAAAGGAACCCCATCAGATAATAGCAGACCTTTCAGCAGAACCAGAAGATATTGGGGGTCTATTTTCAGCAGTCCTAGAGAAAAAAAAATCCAACCAAGAATTTTATATCCAGCCAAACTAAGCTTCATAAGTGAAGGAGAAATAAAATCCTTTATAAACAAGCAAATGCTAAGAGAATTCATTACCACAAAACCTGTCTTACAAAAGATCCTTAAAGGCATGTTAAACATGGACACAAAAGACCATTACCAGCCACCACAAAAATACTCTTAAGTACATAGACCATTAACACTATAAAGTTAGTGTTAAACACCTACCCAATCAAATCTGCATAACAATTAGCTAACAACACAATGATGGGATAAAATCCACACATATCAACATTAACCTTTAACATAAATGGGCTAAACACCCCACTTAAAATGCACAGAGTGATATGCTGGATAAAGAAGCAGGACCCAAATGTATGCTGCCAAGAAACCCAACTGACATGCAATGACACCCATAGGGTCAAAGTAAATAGGTAGAGAAAAACCTCTCAAGCAAATGGAAACACAAAAGAACAGGAGTTGCTATTCTTATTTCAGACAAAACAGATTTTACTGACAATCAAAAGGAACAAAGAAGAGCATTGCATGATGATAAAGAGTTCAATTCAACAAGAAGGCTTAACTGTCCTAAGTACATGTGCACCCAATGCTGAAGCACCCAGATTCATAAAACAAGTTCTTAGAAGAGATTTGAAGAGAGTTAGATAACCACACAATAACACCAGGAGACTTCAACAACCCACTGGCAGTATTAGGTGGATCATCAAGGCAGAAAGCTAACAAAGATATTTGGTACCCAAACTTGACACTTGACCAAATGTACCTAATAGATTACAGAACACTCAGCCCAACAGTAAAAGAATATACATTCGCTTCATCCAAACATGGTACATATGCTAAAACTGACCACATGCCCAGCCATAGAGCAATTCTCAACAACTTTTTGAAAACCAAAATTATATCAGCCACACTCTTGGAGCACAGCAAAATAAAAATAGAATCAATACCAAGATGTCTCAAAACCATACAATTACATGGAAATCAAACAACCTGGTCCTGAATGACTTTTGGGTAGAAAATGAAATAAAGGCAGAAATCAAGAAATTCTTTGAAATTAATATAGACAAACATACGACATACCAGAATCCCTGGAACACAGTTAAAACGTGTTAAGAGGAAAGTTTGTGGTGCTAAATGCCCACTTCAAGTTAGAAAGATCTCAAATTGACAACCTAAAATCACACCTAAAGGAACTGTCAAACCAGCCTGAAAACTAGCAGAAGTCAAAAAATAATCAAAATCAGACCTGGACTGAACAAAATGGTGATGTGAAAAACCATACAAAAGATCAAGAAAACCAGAAGTGCTCTTCTAAAGACTAAATAAGATAGACAGACTGCTGGCTAAACTAATTTTCAAAAAAGGAATATCCATAAACAGAATCAAAAATGACAAAGGGTACATTACTACCAACCCCATAGAAATACAAGAAACCCCCAGAGACTATTACAAACACCTCTGTGAACACAAACTAGAAAACCAAGAAGTGGATAAATTCCTGGAAATGTACAACCTCCTAAGATTGAACCAGGAAGAAATTAAAAGTCTGAACATGCCAATAATGAGTTCTAAAACTGAATCAATACTAAAAAGCCTATCGATAAGCAAAAGCCCTGGACAAGGCAGATTCAAAGCCAAATTCTACAAGACATATTAAGAAGAACTAACTGGTATCAATCCTACTAAACTATTTCAAAAAAAAAAAAAAAAATAGGAGAAGGGACTTTTCCCTAACTCATTCTATGAGGCCAGCATCATTCTGATACCAAAACATGGCAGACACAAAAAAAAATTAAAAAAGAACTTTAGCCAACATCCCTGATGAATATAGATGCAAAATTCTCAACAAAATGCTACCAAACCAAATCCAGCAGCTCATTAAAAAGCTAATCCACCATGATCAAATAGGCTTTATCCCGGGATGCAAGGTTTGTTTAACATATGCAAATCAACAAATGTGATTCATCGCCTAAACAGAACTAAAAACAAAAACCACATGATCATCTCAATAGACACAAGAAAAGCCTTTGATAAAATTCAATATCCCTTCAGGATAAAAACTGTCAACAAATTAAACATTGAAGGAACATACCTCAAAATAATAAAAGCCATACGTGACAAACCCAGAGCCAACATCATACTGAACAGGCAAAAGCTGGAATCATTCCCCTTGAGAACCAGAACAGATAAAGATGCCCATTCTCATCACTCCTATTCAACATAGTTTTGAAAGTCCTAGCCACAGCAATCAGGCAAGAGAAAGAAATAAAAGGCATCTAAATAGGAAGACAGGAAGTCAAACTCTCTCTTCACAGATGATACAAATCTATACGTGGAAAACTCCACAGTCTCTGCCCAAAGACTCATAAATCTGATAAATAACTTCATCAAAGTTTCAGGACACAAAATCAAGGTACAAAAAACCAGTAGCATTTCTATACACCAACAATTTCTAAGCTGAGAGTCAAATCAAGAATGTACTCCAATTCACAATAGCCACAAAAAAAATAAAATACCTAGAAATACAGCTAACCAGGGAAGTGACAGATCTCTACAATGAAAATTACAAAACACTGCTGAAAGAAATCAGGGATTACACAAACAAATGGAAAAACATTTTGTGTTCATGAATAGGAAGAATTTATGACCATACTGCCCAAAACAATTTATAGACTCAATGCTACTCCTATCAATCTGTCAATGAACATTTCATACTACCTAACTTCAAACTATACTACAAACCTTCAGTAATCTAAACAGCATGGTATTGGTAGAAAAGTAGACATATAGAGCAATGGAACAGGTTAGAGAACCCAGAAATAAAGCCACACACCTACAACCATCTGATCACTGACTTTAAACCCTCTGATCATTGACAAAGTCAACAATAAGCAATGGGGAAATGATTCCCTATTCAATAAATGGTGTTGGGATAACTGGCTAGCCATATGCAGAAGATTGAAACTAGATCCCTTCCTTTCACCATATACAAAAAAATCAACTCAAGATGGATTAAGGACTTTAATGCAAAGCCTAAACTTATAAAAATCCTAGAATAAATCCCAGGAAATGTCACTGTGGTCATAGATTCTAGCAAAGATTCCACGACAAAGATACCAAAAGCAATCGCGACTAAAACAAAAATTGATGAGTGAGACCTAATAAACCAAGGACCTTCTGCACAGTAATAGAAACTATCAACACAAATAAATGGACAACCTATAGAATGGAAGAAAATATTTGCAAACTTTGCAACTGACAAAGATTCAATATCCAAAATCTGTAAGGAACAATTCAACAACAACCAAAAAAAAAAAAAAACCATTAAAAAATGTGCAAAGGACATGAACAGAAACTTCTCAAAAGAAGACACGAAAGCAGCCAAAAAATCATTTTTTTTAATGCAGCACATCACTAAACATTAGAGAAATGCAAATCAAAACAGCAATGAGATACCATTTCACACCAGGCAGAATGGCTATTATTAAAAAGACAAAAAAATAATAGATGCTGGCAAAATTACAGAGAAAAGAAAATGCTTATACACTGCTGATGGAAATGCAAATTATTTCAACGACTGTTACATGTGTCAGGGAGGAACCTGATGGGAGGTGACTGGATCACGGGGGTGGATTTCCCCCATGCTAGTCACCTAATAGTGGCTGAGTTCTTAGAAGATCTGATGATTTAAAAGTCTGGCACTTTCCCCCTCGCTCTGTCTCTCCTGCCGCCATGTAAGACGTGCCTTGCTCAAGAAAAAGAGATAAAGGGTATTCAATTAGGAAAGGAGGAAGACAAATTGTCTCTATTTGCAGACGACATGATAGTATTTTTAGAAGATTCCATTGTCTCAGCCCAAAATCTCCTGAAACTGATAATCAACTTCAGCAAAGTCTCAGGATACAAAATCAATGTGCAAAAATCACAAGCATTCCTATATACAAATAACAGACTTAAAGAGAGCCAAATCAAGAACAAACTTCCGTTCACAGTTGCCACAAAGAGAATAAAATACCTAGGAATACAACTAACAAGGAATGTAAAGGACCTCTTCAAGGAGAACTACAAACCACTGCTCAATGAAATAAGAAAAGACACAAACAGATGGAGAAACATTCCATGCTCAGGGTTAGGAAGAATCAATATTGTGAAAATGGCTATACTTCGCAGAGTAATTTATAAATTCAATGCCATCCCCATCAAGCTACCAATGACCTTCTTCACAGAACTGGAAAAAAAACACCTTAAACTTCATATGGAATCAAAAGGGAGCCTGCATAGCCAAGTCAATTCTAAGCAAAAAGAACAAAGCGGGAGGCATCACACTACCAGACTTCAAACTATACTACAAGGCTACAGTAATCAAAACAGCATGGTACTGGTACCAAAACAGAGATATAGACCAATGGAACAGAACAGAGGCCTCGGAGGCAACACAACATATCTACAACCATCTGATCTTTGACAAACCTTGCAAAAACAAGCAATGGGGAAAGGATTCCCTGTTTAATAAATGGTGTTGGGAAAACTGGCTAGCCATGTGCAGAAAGCAGAAACTGGACCCCTTCCTGACACCTTACACTAAAATTAATTCCAGATGGATTAAAGACTTAAATGTAAGATCTAACACCATAAAAACTCTAGAAGAAAACGTAGGCAAAACCATCCAGGACATAGGCACAGGCAAGGACTTCAGGACTAAAACACCAAAAGCATTGGCAACAAAAGCCAAAACAGACAAATGGGATCTAATTAAACTCCAGAGCTTCTGCACAGCAAAAGAAACAATCATTAGAGTGAACCAACAGCCAATAGAATGAGAAAAAATTTTTGCAGTTTACCCATCTGACAAAGGGCTAATATCCAGAATCTACAAAGAACTAAAACAAATTTACAAGAAAAAAACAAACAAGCCCATTCAAAAGTGGGTGAAGGATATGAACAGACACCTTACAAAAGAAGACATACATGAGACCAACAAACATATGAAAAAATGC
>NW_022436942.1:18685824-18835011 GCF_009761245.1 Sapajus apella
CTTGCATGGGACATGTAGCCCTTTGTTTTGGCCAGTTTCTCCCATTTGGAATAGGAGCATTTACCCAATGCCCGTACTTCCATTGTGTCTTGAAAGTAACTAACTTGTTTTTTAATTTACAGGCTTATGGGCAGAAGGGGCTTACCTTTTCTCAGATGAAACTTTGGACTTCTGAGTTAATGCTGAAATGAGTTAACACTGGGAGACTGAAAGAAGAAAAAAATAGTGGGTAGGAGGGAGGACTAACTTGTAGCTCTCACTCAGATAGATAAAATAGTGTGAGGAGACTCACATGGTGAAATTTTGCTCCAAGACCACAGCAGGAACATACCAGGAAAACCAAAAAATTCACAGACCCTTTGAAAGAAGCAGCTTATCACTTCAAACTCCATGAGACAGTCAAAAAACTGCAAGTGCCGGAAGTGTGACAGGAGAAATGTCTGCCTCTGAACACACATCCTGAGGAACCTGAAAATCCAGATCACAAGAGAAGGATCTAACCTTAACTAGAGCTGAAATAAATTTGGAGAGCCAAGCAAAATATAAAAATAGAAGTAGCAGCAGGAAGAGCTCTATAGGCACTCCTGGTCCCCAGGAAAGCCACTTCTAATTTTATCTCACAGGGATCCTGGGGAGAGCAGCCAGTAGAATTGGGGAAAAGCCACAGGGAAAAGGAGACTTCCAGCTGAACTCTGTAATAATTTTGACCAAGCATGAATTTTCCTCAGCAGAATCCAGGGGTCAAACAGGAAGTACAGATATTAGCACAGAAGCCATGGCAGGCAGGGAATGGCAAGGACTGAAAGCCCTGCTTGCTTTCTCAGAAGGGAGGCTTGTAGCCTGGGGTAAGATCTCAGCCCTGTGCACTGGTGGCCTGGATATAAATCAGCTCTGTTGGCTGTTGGGAGAGCACAGCGGGAATCAGATTAGCTTTGCTGGCTGCATGAGAGCTGGATAAGGCCTGTCACTGCTGGCTTTCCTTTACTTTCCCCGGAACCTATATGAAGCTGCAGAGGCAGCCATAATCCCCCTTGGAACATAAATCCACTGGACTGAGAACCACTCCTATCCCCAACAGTGGCCACAGCAGGCCCCACACAAGGAGAGTTTGAGCTCAGACACACCATGTCTGGATAAGTCTTTGGGTTTCTCAGGTGATGGGCAGGGCCATAGAGTTCCCATGAGTTTATGTCTTTTGTCTTCAGCTACCAGGGTGGGTGGAGAAAGACCCAGATTAGGGGCAGGGTTTGGTGTGTGATGTTCCCGTCCCTGTGTCCATGTGTTCTCATTGTTCAACACCCACTTATGAGTGAGAACATGCAGTGTTTGGTTTTCTGTTCTTGTGTTAGATTGCTGAGAATGATGGTTTCCAGCTTTATCCATGTTCCTGCAAAGGACATGAACTCATCGTTTTTATGGCTGCATAGTATTCCATGGTGTATATGTGCCACATTTTCTTTTTCTAGTCTATCACTGATGGGTATTTGGGTTGGTTTCAAGTCTTTGCTATGGTAAATAGTGCTGCAATAAACATACATGTGCATGTGTCTTCATAATAGAATGATTTATAATCCTTTGGGTATACACCCAGTAATGGGATTGCTGGATCAAACGGTATTTCTATTTCTAAATCCTTGAGGAATCACCACACTGTCTTCCACTGTGATTGAACTAATTGACACTCCCACCAACAGTGTAAAAGGATTCCTATTTCTCCACACCCTCTCCAGTATCTGTTGTCTCCTGATTTTTTAATGATTGCCATTCTAACTAGCCAGAGATGGTATCTCATGTGGTTCTGATTTGCATTTCTCTAATGACCAGTGATGACGAGCACTTTTTCATATGTTTGTTGACTGCTTAAATGTCTTCTTTTGAAAAGTATCTGTTCATATATTTTGCCCACTTTTGAATGGAGTTTTTTTTTTCTTGTAAATTTGTTTAAGTTCTTTTATATTCTGTTTAGCATTGAATCTATCTATCTAAAATCAACACTCTAACATCACAATTAAAAGGACTAGAGGAACAAGATCAAACAAATTCAAAATCTAGCAGAATACAAGAAATAACTAAGATCAAAGCAGAATTGAAGGAGATAGAGATAAAAAACCCTTCAAAAAATCAATGAGTTCAAGTCCTGGATATCTTTGTTAATTTTCTGTCTCATTGCTCTGTCTAGTATTGACAGTGGGGTGTTAAAGTCTCCAGTATTATTGTGTGGGAGTCTATGTCTCTTTGTAAGTCATTAAGAACTTGCCTTATGGGTGCTCCTGTATTGGGTGCATATATATTTAGGATAGTTAACTCTTCTTGTTGCATTAATCCCTTTACCATTATGTAATGCCCTTATTTTTCTCTTTTGATCTTTGTTGATTTAAAGTTTGTTTTATCAAAGACTAGGATTACAATCCCTGCTTTTTTTTTCTCTCTCTCTCTCTCTCCATTTGCTTAGTAAATCTTCCTTCATCCCTTTATTTTGAACCTACGTGTGGCACATGAGATGGGTTTCCTGAATACAGCACACCAATAGGTCTTGACTTTTTGTCCAATTTGTCAGTCTGTGTCTTTTGATTGGGGCATTTAGCCCATTTACATTTAAGGTTAATATTCTTATGTGTGAACTTGTGCCATTTTGATGCTACCTGGTTATTTTGTCCATTAGTTGATGCAATTTCTTCATAGTGTCAATGGTCTTTACAGTTTGGTATGTTTTTGCAGTGGCTGGTACTGGTTGTTCCTTTCCATGTTTAGTGCTTCCTTCAGGAGCACTTGTAGGGCAGGCCTGGTGGTAACAAAATCTCTCAGCAGTTGCTTATCCATAAAGGATTTTATTTCTCCTTCACTTATGAAGCTTAGTTTGGCTGGATAGGAAATTCTGAGTTGAAAATTGTTTTCTTTTAGGATGTTGAGTATTGGCCCCCACTCTCTTCTGGCTTGTAGGGTTTCTGCTGAGAGATCCTCTGTGAGTCTGATGGGCTTCCCTTTGTGGATAACCCGACCTTTCTCTCTGGCTGCCCTTAGCATTTTTTCCTTCATTTCAACCCTGGTGAATCTGAGGATTATGTGCCTTGGGGTTGCTCTTCTCAAGGAATACCTTTGTGGTGTTCTCTGTATCTTCTGTATTTGAATGTTGGCCTGCCTTGCTTGGTTGAGGAAGTTCTGCTGGATAATATCCTGAAGAGTATTTTCCAGCTTAGATTCATTCTCCCCGTCACTTTTAGGTACACTAATCAAATGTAGACATGGTCTTTTCACATAATCCCATATTTCTTGGAAGCTTTGTTCATTTCTTTTCACTCTTTTTTTTCTAATCTTGCCTTCTCACTTTGTCTGATTGAGTTGATCTTCAATCTCTGATATCCTTTCTTCCACTTGATCAATTCAGCTGTTGACTCTTGTGCATGCTTCACAAAATTCTCACGCTGTTTTTCAGCTCCATCATGTCATTTATGTTCTTCTCCAAGTGGATTATTCTTGTTAGCATTTTGTCTAACCTTTTTTCAAGGTTCTTAGCTTCCTTGCATTGGGTTAGGACATGCTCCTTTAGTTCAGAGAAGTTTATTACCCACCTCCTCAAGCCTGCCTCTGTCAATTCATCACATTCATTTTCCATCCAGTTTTGTTCCCATGCCGGTGAGGGGTTGTGATCCCTTGGAGGAGAAGAGGCATTCCGGCTTTTGGAGATTCCAGCCTTTTTGTGCTGGTTCCTTTTCACCTTCATGGATTTATTTATCTTTGGTCTTTGAAGTTGGTGATTTTTGGATGGGGTTTCTGAGCAGATGTCCTTTCTGTTGATGTTGAAGCTATTTCTTTCTGTTTTTTAGTTTTCCTTCTAACAGGCCCCTCTGCTGTAGGACTGCTACAGGTCCACCCCAGACCCTGCTTGCCTGAGAATCACCCACAGAGGCTGCAGAACAGCATGGATTGCTGCCTGTTCCTTCTTCTGGTAGCTTCGTCCCAGAAGGATACCTGCCAGATGTCAGCCAGAGCTCTCCTGTATGAGGTGTCTATTAGGATATATGAAGTTCTGGGAGCCACTTGAAGAGGCAGTCTGTCCCTTATCAGAGCTCAAGTGCTGTGCTGAGAGCTCTGTTGCTTCCTTCAGAGCTGCTGGACAGGGACATTCAAGTCTGCTGAAGTGGAACTCACAATAACCCCTTTTCCCAGGTGCTCTGTCCTGGAAAGGTGGGGCTTTATTTATAAGTCCTTGTTGGGCTGCTGCCTTTTTTCAGAGATGTCCTGCCCAGCAAGAAGGGAGTCTAGTAGTCATAGACTGTCTGCAGTGGGCTTGCTGAGCTGCTGCAGACTCTGCCCAGCTGCTGTGTAAACTTCTCTGTGATTTTGTTTACACAGGCAAGGTTAGAACTGACTCAGTAATGGCGGATGCCCCTCCCCACATCGACCTCAACTGTCTCAAGTCGAGCTCAGACTGTTGTGCTGGCTGCAAAAATTTCAAGCCAGTGGGTCTCAGCTTGATGGGCTTTGTTGGGGTGGGACCCGCCGAGCCAGATCACTTGGCTCCCTGCCTTCAGCCCCCTTGTTTTTGGAGGAATGAGCAGTTCTGTCTCACTGGTATTCCAGGCACCAGCTAAAATGGCCACCCAGTTTTATGCTGGAAACCCGCAGCACTGGTATTATTGGCACTGACAAGAATCTCCTGCTCTGCGGATTGTAAAGACCATGGGAAAAGCACAGTATCTGAGCCGGAGTGCTGGAATTTCCAGAAAAGTCCCTAATGGCTTCCCTTGGGTAGGAAGGGGAGTTCTCTGGCCCCTTGCACTTCCTGGGTGAGGCAACACCCCACCCTGCTTCGGTTTGCCCTCCTTGGGCTACATCCGCTGTCTAACCAGTCCCATTGAGATGAACCTGGTACCTCGGTTAGCAATGCAGAGATCACTCACCTTCTGCATCACTCACACTGGGAACTTCACTCCAGAACTGTTCCTATTTGGCCATCTTGGTGGAAGTCCTCCAGTAGTTCTTTATAGCAGTGTGAAAATGGACTAACACACTTGCATATGTTCATCACAGCACTATGCACAATAATGAATAGGCACAAAGACATGGAATCAATCCAAATGCTCATCAATTTTGGATTGAATAAAAACATGTGGCATATATACACCATAAAATACTATTTTATATAGCCATTACAAAAAAATCCCTTTTGTCCTTTGCAGCAACAGGGATGCAGCTGGAGGTCTTCATTCTAAGCAAATTATTATAACACAGGAACAGAAACCTAAATACCACATGTTCTCACTTATAAGTGGGTACTAAATATGGAGTACACCTGGATACAAAGAAGGGAAAAATAGACACCAGAACCTACTTGACAGTGGAGGGTGGAAGGAGGGTGAAGACTAAAAAACTATTGCAAACCATGCTCACTACCTGGGTGATGAAATAACACATATACCAAATCCCAGTGATACATGTTTACAATAATACATTTACATTTGTACATGTAACCTCCATATGTACCCCCAATCCTAAAATTAAAGTTGGAAGGGGAAAAAAAAGAAAATATTTGCAGACAAAATACCTTTATTTCAGGAATTTGTTTTAAATGTAGCAAAAAAAAAGTGGAGTAAAAGGAATAGATAAGACAAAATTGGCCAACTCTTTATATTTAATTAATCTTGGTGATAGGTGCATGGAGGTCCATTTTACTATATCCTTTACTTTTTTATTTAAAATTTCTATATATAAATGTTTTGTCTTATTTCAATGATCTTTCAAAATGAATTATTTAAAATGTATTAAATTCTAAATTTTTTAAATTTTTAATCATAAAATATTTTTAGCCATCACACTATAGCTGTGTCTACATGGCACCAAAATAATGAATTAAAATGAGAAAGGTTTTGTGGTAGCCAGCCTCCAAGATGACTACTATTGATCCTTGCTTTCTTGTACCTACGCATTTGCATAGTCCCCTTTCGTACCATTTCAGGCTTGGTCTGGGTGACCAAAAGAAACCAGTGGAAGTGATGGTGTGTGACTGCCAATGCTAGATAAGAAAAGACATTTCTGCTTCTGTGTTTTTGCTCTCGTGAATTACTCACTGTAGAGGAAGCCAGCAGCCATGCCATGATAATACTCAAGTAGGTCTATGGAGAGGTCTGAGTGGCATGGAACTAAGGCTTCCTGAAAATAGCCAGCACCAAATTGCCAGCTATATAAATGAGTCATCTTGGAAACAGATCTTTTAGTCTCAGTCAAGCCTTTGATGACTACAACACGGGCCAACATCTTGACTATACCCTCATGAGACACTCCAAACCATAATAGCCTAGCTAAGCTGCCCTGTATTATAATTTTGGTTCAAAGAGAAAATCAGAACCAGTTGGCAATATATGAATTTATCACGAGAAGTTGCTTATGAAATTGAGGGTGAGAGCTGGCTTGGCAAGTCTTAAGTTTATAGAGCAGCCTCAGAAAGAGAAGCTCACCACTAAGCTGGCTTGGAACCCCAGCTGTTGTCCACAGGCCATCAGTGAGGAAAGATCACAAACAAGCAAACTGGAACTCCATGGACACAGGCCAAAGCTGTTATCCACAGATGGAAATCTCCTCTCTCTCCCTTTCTCCCCTCTCCCCCAACTTCAGAAAAGGCCTAAGCCCTCTTTTAAGGCCTTCCAGTTGTTTCAGTCAGGCCCTCCCAATTTAAAGTCAACTGATTAGGGACTTCAATTACATCTGCAAAATCCTTTCATGGCAGCATGTAGAGTTGTGTTTCTCTGAATGACTGGGAGAAGGCGTGTGTGCTTGCTGCAATATGGCTGTTGCTTCTTATTCATCCTCCCACTCTCATGAGACAGTATCTCTGGTAGCCCACTGCAACTGGAGACACACTAGAAAGGGAATTCTGAGCAATACTATTCAACCTCACCAAGTTGACAAATGCCAAATCCATCACACTCTCAAATTCCTAACCAACAGAAACTACAAAGGATAAAATTTAATCCCTTTTTTAAACCTTTGGGTTTTTTTAGATAATTTGTTACACAGTAGTATATAACTAATACAGTTTTGATTGAACAGGTTATCTGGAATCTAGTGTAACTGTGAACTACAAGGGTCATTACGTAAGGAGAAGCTGCTGCCTGAAGTCACCTGGGTTTTATTAGGTTTGTACTTCATAAATTCAAATCGTATTTGTGGGTGAAATATTTGTATGTAAGTTTGGTTTTGTATATGGGGGCGTGGATAGGTTTAGATACGGTCTTCAACAGAATCAGACTAGCAGAATAACAAAGTACGGGAAGCATGACAGGTAGGACATCTTGATTTTTCTCTAAAATACCTGATGGGTCTTAATACTTACTGGAGAATAAAGCAAAAAAGACTTAGAAGCTTAAATTAGCCCAAACCCCAACTCCAAGATGCCTCACCCTAAAATGATCCTACAACATGAGGCGTGATGTAAAGGAGCAGAGACTGTACAGTCAGACACGTCTGGGCTCTCGCTCCAACTCCATCTCTCACCAATAATGTTCCCTTGGCCACTTGACATAACCTTCCTGAGCCTCAGATTCTGCATTGCTAAAATAATAATATTTAAAGCTCCAGGAGTCTAGGCTTTCCTTATAGTTGTTAGAGTCTTTGGAGGTTTAAAAAAGACAAAAATGTTTGGTCAAGAAGTATCTTAGATTTTATTAAATGAATGGGGTCCAGTCTTGGGAGTCAGGCTGTGTTCTAGACACATCTGACTCAGAGATTATATCATCCAGAATGTTACAATCTTTTCCTAGTCTCTGTTAGAAAATACCTGGTCCAACAGCCCATAAAACAAATGGGAAGAAGAGGTTTCTGGGGCTGGCTTGCCTAGAGACTTTATCTCCCTTGATAGTCTGTGATTTAAAATTTGATTTAAGTCTTCCATTGTTCTTTGAGGAAAGCAGTTACTGAAACTTCATTGTCCATATTGGTGAAGCTGGTTCCTATAGGAAAAATGAAGGAAGAGGGAAGAGAAGGTGTTTGTTAGGAAATGAGAAAGAATTGATAAAGAAATTCCTTGGAGCATTGGGAAGATAAAATGAATAGCCATTCTGCAAATACTTGGACATTCACAGCCACGCAAAGCCATTCTGCTTCGACATTCTTAGTGAAAATGGGAAAGAAAAAAAACAAAATGTCCTATCTGCCACATTCAGTTTCAATGTAAATTTCATATTAAAATATGAAAAGTCTCATATTAAAATTGCTGTTTAATGTTTTTTAACATCAACTTCAGATGATTATAAGGTTTAATACAATAACTTATAAAGCACCAAAAATATAACAGATGCTCAATAAATGCTCGGTCCCTTCTCTTTCCCTTAATATAGCAAAGTCAGTTTCTTATGCAAGTTTGGATCTCCTCCAGCCTCCTCCTCCATGTTCCATCCCCCATCCCACCCACACATCCCTAGCTTGGCATTTCTAAGACTGCAAATGGCAGAGAGCTCCACAAGGAAATTCTACGGGGAGACAGAATGTCAAAGGGCATGTCACTTCCCCACAAAGGAACTCACTCTCCTTCCCATTTTGTTATGTGGCTTGTTGGGCCAGGTATTTTCTCACAGAAGACTAGGAAAATATGGTAAAGTTCCGGATGATGAAATCTGTGAGTCAGGTGTGACTGGAACGTGGCCTAACTCCCAAGGCTCAACCCCATTTATTTAACAGAAGCTAAGATTCTTCCTGATTCTGAAGCAGTCGGCTCCTTTACTCACAGCTCTAAACAGCCGTGACTCCAGTATTTAATCATTGGATTCACTTCAATTCTGCTTAACCATACTCTTCCACACACTCTGCTCCTCTCAGCCCTGACTGTTCAGCAACGTGTTCCCTCAGTGAATGGACACATCCAGGTTGACGGTGATTTATACCTCACCTTTAGCTCACAATGCCGTGTTAGGAATGGAGAAGCCATTCACCACTGGTTCAAACCATATGGTTCAAACCCAAAATGACTTTAACACTTGTTCTTTTCAGAGACCTACCTGACAGACTTTTACAAGCACAGTTTAAATTAAGTAGGATCTTAGAATCAATCTCTTATACTTTTTTTTTTTTTTGATAGAGTTTTTCTTTTTGTCCTGGTGAGAGAAATGTTTGAAAAGTATAATGTTTGGCCTAGGAAAGCAAAGGAGAGTTGGAATATACATATTTCACTTTGAAAAAAAAAAAAAAACATTTAAACCCAGTGTTCACTACAAAAAGGGATGCCTCCAGTAACTGAAAAGGGCTGAACTTCAGCATATTTAATATCAGAATCTGGCAAACAGTTCTAAAGGTTGGTTTTCAAATCTCTGCCCTAGGATCATTTCTCTCAGCGCACAAATACCAGAAAGCCAGTGGACCAGAGAAGGTAGATGGAATAATTGGGCAACAGCACAACTCATTTCTCAGTTGGCAACCTTTTAAAGCCTTTTAAATCCTAAACAGCAACTGGCCTTTCCATTCCTTTTTTCCTCCTCCTGGCTGATGTCTGCAAGAGACTTTGCTGCCTCTGTTTTGACAGGCCTAAAAACTCTGTCCACTGTTAAATCAGAAAAAACACCCAACGCAAACCTTTTGAGAATACCCAACCAGCCTTTTAACAGCTCAGGACATTTCCAGGTATCCATGTTTCTGCCTAATGGGAAGATCCTGTTTTCATCTTGCACCACAATAGAGAAGTTGTTCATCTTGTGAAAGACGGTGAAATAAAATCATCTTTCCTTTTCAGCACCAGGTATAAAAAGAGAGCAGAATCTATGTCCTCAATGAGCTCAGCACTGGGAAAAAGCAGAACCATGGTGCTGCATATGCGGAGTCGGATCCCCAAGTCCATGTGGATTAATAGCAGGCTTTTTGCAGAGCCATTTTTGAGGCAGCAAATCACCTTAACAACAATGAAATGAAAAACTTCGTATTTAAAACATTGATTCTGGCCAGGCGCGGTGGCTCACACCTGTAATCCCAGCACTTTGGGAGGCCCAGGCAGGTGGATCACCTGAGGTCCGGAATTCGAGGCCAGCCCGGCCAACATGGTAAAGCTCCGTCTCTACTAAAAATATGAAAAATTAGCCAGGTGTGGTGGTGGGCGCCTATAATTCCAGCTACTTGGGAGGCTGAGGCAGGAAAATCGCTTGAACCCAGGAGGCGGAGGTTGCAATGAGCTGAGGTCACACCATTGCACTCCAGCCTGGACAACAAGAGCAAAACTCCATCTCAAAAAAAAAAAAGAAAGAAAGAAAAGAAAACATTGATTCTCAACTCTGGCTGCATATTAGAATTATCTGAGGAGGGTTTTTTAAAATAGAAATGCCTGGGTCCCACCCCTAGATATTTTGCACTTTTTTAAAAAACTCCAGTAGGGACTTTGATGCCCAGCCAGGACTGAGAACAACTGAGTGGGAACACAGAGAACGTTCATAAACAGAGACTGTAGATTATTAGGACCTTGTTTGCAGAAAGAAACCTCCCAGAGCAAATCAACAGATGAAGATCAGCAGCCCCTGGACAGCACAGTCACATCTTGTGGTGATGGCTCCTTACTGGGGAATTTGGGTTTCGTATCGAAACCCAAGTGTGACCCAAAATATACAGTTTGCTATCTATTTCTATGTATGTTGATTGTTTAGTACAGTGTCTCAGCTGAGCCACAACTGGAATGCGAAGTCTAGCTCCTTGCTCCTCCCAAGACCAGCAACAGCAGTACAACCTGGGAGCCTGTTAGGAAGGCAGAGTTTCAGCTCCATCCCAGTCGGGCCGAATCAGGATCTCCATTTTGTTCAGTGAAATTGATGAAAGGCCATTTTTTTGGACTGAGCTCCTGCATTAGGCCCAATAGAACAGCCCAAACCAGAATGGAGTCCCTTATGCTAGGTGCCATGTAATCAAACTGGACTTTGAAACAGACCAGTTTTCCGAAAACAGGAAATTCACTGCAACCAATCAGAAGGGGCCCAGTTACCTGAGCCAGCATGATAAGGAAGTCTCCTCTATTTTAACCCTATAAGGAAAGTAACTTTAAAATGACCCGTTTGCTTTTTGTTTCCTGTTTCTGCTTTCTTCAGTCCTTTTCTGCCTATAAAACCAACCTCATCTGCTCAGTTCATTGGAGCACCTATTTTTATAGGTATGACACTGCCTGATTCATGAATTACTAATAAAGCCAATTAGATCTTTAAATTTAATTAGTTGTAATTTTGTCTTTTGACAATTTTAAAAAGATACTTTCAGGTAGTAAATCTGCTCATTAAAGTTTGAGAAGCAATGATCTCACTGTGAAACTGACAACCTAGGGACCCCTCCAGAAACCTATTTTCATAAATTGACATAAGGATGGATGGAAAGTTTGCTTTGTTTGATTTGTTTGCAGCTGTGATTTGGTTTAACTTGCTAAAGAATAAGGGGTTTGGTATGTGGGTGTTTGGAAAGAAAAGAGGAGACAAGAACAATGGATGATGTATTCTAAGCCCCAATAGAAAAAATTATGAAGTCAAAAAGGTGAAGGAGCTTTTTTTCCTGAAAGACTTAAGTGAGACTCAGGTTAACAAGTGGTACTCTACCAGAACCCACATAATAAATGACAGCAACCAAAATAGGAGAAATCTTCCCACTGCTGCCTCAAACCTGACACAACCAGGACTGCTGGGCTTGGAAGCAATGACAGATAGCGGCCTCAGCACATATACTAGCACTTGGAAGGCGGGTAACAATCAAAGGGCAATGATGAAGCTCCTTGTCAAGGCCAGCAGCAGTAGCAGCAGAACTAGAATTGTTCCTAAGTATACATGCCTGGCACACAGAAGGTATTTGACAAATACCTGTTGAATGAATAGGTGGATGGGTGACACTACCAGGGGGACTTCAAGAATAAACAGAGGGAGAGAATTTATAAGGGGACTAAGCAATACAGAAATGGAGACAGCACAAAGAATCATCAGAATCTAAATATGAACTTGTGGTCTCATTTGTACTCATAGACGCTACAGGATGAGTGTCATCCTATCAAATAAAAAATCTTTTGTTGTCATTATACGACCCAAACAGAAAAAATTTCAGGTGTTTTCATAATCCAGAAACTCCTGGAGTAGGTAGACACCTGGCCATTACAGCCAAAATTATCATCCCCAGAATTCATTATTCTAAAAACTGATAATTAAAAAACTGAAGCACTTATTCTGCCTTTCCTATATAAACTGCATCTCAAAGTAACCAAATAGTTGATGGGAGAAAGTTCTTTATAGAAAAATTCCAGCTAATAATTTGTAGGAATGATAAATTATCATCACTTGGCCAAACACTGATGATGACTGGATCTACACCCAGAGATTCTGGTTTGATTCCCCAAGGGTGGCCTACCAGTGAGATATGGGGAGGGCTAAACTCTTCCCAGGTGGTTCTATGAGAAGCAAAGATTGAGACTGCTGATATAGGCAATGCCCACCAATGGCTGCTAGAACAAATAGATCAAAAAACTACTGGCCTAGAATAGATGAACCAAGTGAATAACATCTGAACCCACTGATCAATCCTAACATCGTAAAAAGATGTAATGCAGTAGGAAGTATCCAACACCATCTATAAAGTATTCTTGTCAAAATGTCAACCTGAATCAGAACAAGTCTCTTAATTTAACTACCAGTTACAGGAACAGAAGAACAGGTTATTGGGCACCCTAAGGATGCAATCCGCAAAATCCAGAATGGGGAAATTCTACAGGACAAATAATCCACTTTCTCCAACAAATAAATAATTTAAAAATGAAACAGGAGAGGGAGCCTATAGATTTTTAAATCTTTAAAAGAGCAATGCAATTCATAGACTTGATTTGAATCCTGATTTGAACAAACCAACAGTTTTTTTCAATTTGTATGAAACAATCAAGAAAACATGAATACTGCTAGATGGTTGATGATATTAAGACATTTATGGCTGGGTGGGATGCTCATACCTGTAATCCCAACACTACAGGAGGCTGAGGCCTTCAAGAGAATTCACTTTGGGAGTATCACTTGAGGCCAGGAGTTCAAGACCAGCCTGGGCAATGTAGTGACACTCTCTCTTTTTTTTAAAAAAAAAAAGGAGACATTGATTTTCATTGTTTAGGTCAGCAAACCTTTTTTAAAAAGGCCAGATAGCAAATGTTTTAGGCTTTGAGTGTGATATGGTTTGGCTGTGTCCCCACCCAAACCTCATCTTGAATTTCCACACATTGTGGGAAGGACCCAGAGGGAGGTAATTGAATCATGGAGGCAGGTCTTTCCCATACTGTTCTCATGATAGTGAATAAATTTCACAAGATATGATGGTTTTAAAAAGAGGAGTTTCCCTGCATAAGCTCACTTTTCTTGTCTGCAACCATGTGAGACATGCCTTTCACCTTCACCATGATTGTGAAGTCTCCTCAGCCATGTGAAACTGTAAGTCCAGGAAACCTCTTTCTTTTGTAGATTGCCCAGTCTCCGGTATGTCTCTATCAGCAGCATGAAAATGGACTAATACAGTGTGTCTACAGTCTCTGTTGCAACTACTCAACTATATCATGATAGCCTGAAAGCAGCCATAAACATGTAAACAAATATGTGTGACCGTATTCCAATAAAATATTATTTACAAAAACAGGCAACTGCATGGATTCTGCCAATTCTGTTTTAGAGATACATTCAGAAGAGCCTATGGATGGAATTTGCTACACAATGCATGGAATTTGCTCCCAAACCTTACATTGGAGAGGATGGGAATGTGAGTGGAGAGTGTGAATGCAACCAAGTTGGCCATGTGTTGGTTATTAGCTGAGAACAGAAACAGGGGACTCTATCATACTAGTGACTCTCAAAATGTGGCCCCTGGACCCACAGCATCAGCATCACCTGACAACTTGTTAGAAATGCCAATTGCAGGCCCAACTTCATATCTCTTGACAGAAACTCTGGGAATAAATCTCACCAATCTGTTTTTACAATTCTTCCAGGTTATTTCAATGCACACTAACATTATTCTCTGTGTGTGTGTGTACTCTTCTATGTTTGTAAAGAGTTGAGTTTTTAAAAATCTGATTCCCAAAGTGGCCACACCAATAAGCAGTCTCTTTCAGGCAATATCAATTGTTTTCATTAGAGTATAATATGTTCCTGTAGCAGACAAATTTTAAAATTCAAATGCAAACAACCTCTTCTGAAATGCTTATTAGGTCTATTACCTAACTCTAAACAAATGACTAGCATACACATTTTTGAATAGTCTTGGGCTTTTCAAAAAATCATTATTAGTAGTAAGACAGAAGCTTACCCACCAAAAGTTTATTTTGTATGCACTATTGGCCAAACATCTTCATACCCTATTTCCTATAGGTATCAAATATTCTTTTCTGGATTTTGTGACATTTTTACAATGATTTACAGCATCTATAATTATGATATCATGAGTTAATTTGAACTGAAAAATCTGCCAACTTTCTAAACCTCATCTCCAACAGAGTTCTTAACCTTCTCATTATGCCAGTAAATAGTTTGCTATAGTTTTAGAAATGAGGTTTGTGGAGCACTTCTCCATTAATCTTTAAAATTTATTCTGGCTATTATAGAATGAAGATGCTCTCTGGTAGCAAAGTAGTAACATGCTGTTTTGTTGTACAAATTGACTACAGATTCTCTCATTTCTGTATAACTGAGCCCTTCTTTACCAGCGTCTAAGTGTATCAACTATTCATTCTAAACCTACTGATGGTGACAAGAAATCTAGAGAAGGGACCGAGAACATCATATATTATATCTAATAAAAACATCAGCAGAGGTCACATCATTTCCATGTCTTAATCTGATTTGCCTAAATGCCTTTAGTCTATCAGGATGGAAGTGCACTAGCAAAAGTTGGCTTTTCTTGGTCAAATATTCAGTATTTTAAAAAGCAATTTTCTAGAAACTAACTGATCCAGGCATATTGTGTTCATTCTATGTAATAGCATACAAATTCTCCTCTCATAATAAAGTGAATTATTTTATTAGTTAAGATAATAAAATAAAATTATTTTATTAGTTAAGAAATAGGAACGGTCTAGCTAATTTATGCAGAAAAATAAATGTATGGGGAAAAGATGGGATAACTCACAAAATAGAATTGAACGTGGGATAAACACATTCAGAAAGGGTAGGAACTAGGGCAACCCCATACAAAAGCAGAAGTGTGACCTGATGCATGTCACTTCAGGGGGTGCTGCAGAGATTGTGAAGGAAAAGTGCCTGCCATTTTGGGTGTTTATATCACTCTTCTCAAGAATGTAAATGCCTTCCAGTCATCAGATCACAGATTGATAGTCCCGCCAAAGCAGAACTAGGGTGCTGTTAAAAAGAAGGGTATCTGAGCGCTGGAGAAGGAGGCAAGAACAGCAAATGTTCACTGCAATTGTTAATTTTTAAAACATGGGCAAAATACCACTTAAAAGCAAGTCAATTATGGGAATCCCTTATTCAAGAAGTAAAGGCCACCAAGAAAGTTATTCATAACACAAAGCCTGTTACCTCTTTAATTCTGGTTATATAATTGAAGACACATACACATATAAACACAAAAATATGAGTAAAAATTATAAAGTATGAATCATATTCAGTCTAATAATACAGGAAGTTCATTCATTTACATATCCACAAATATTTAGACACTCTTCTAAATAATAAGGATGCGGCATTTGAAAAAAATATTTTTAAAGTTCTGCCTTGTAGAACTTATATATTGGTCAAAGGGAGACAAACAAAAGACATAATAAGTCAGTTATGTAGTATCTTAGAAGGTGTTAAGTGCTACAGAAAAAAACTAATAAGGGAAGACTGATAGGGAGTACCACGTCAGGGCTGTGAATTTAAAGAGAGTGGCAGGAAAGATCTTACTGAGATGACAATGGAGGAAAGACTTGTAGGAAGAGAGAGAATAAGTCAGGCAATATCTGAAGGAAAGTATTCCAGGAAGGAGGTATTCCAGCAAGTGCAAGGCATTGAGACAGGTGTATACCTGCGATGTTCAAGAGCCACAGAAAGGCCAGAGCGGCTGGAGCCATCGCAATGAGTGGTGGAGAAAGAGGTTGGAGGAGGAGGTCAGAAATAAGACAGCAGTCTAGTCACATAAGGCCTTGTAGTCTGGTCGCATAAGGCTGCATAAAGACTGTGAAGCCTTTGGCTTTTTCTCTAAGTGAGATGGGAAACCCATGCTGCAGAGAATTAATGCCTCACCCAAAAATTTATCCTTCTCTTAAATCATCTTTCTATTTCAAAACCTGTCAAACTAAGGCATCCTTCTCCCTGTAGCTCTCAAAGCCTATCTCTACTCTTTCTAGACCACTAAAGATTTTTGCAATAGCCAGGCAACGTCTTCTTCCCATACATTCTTGTTTCTGCTTAAGGTAGGCCATTTCTATTTCTTGCAACCAAATCATCCTAACTGATAAAATAATTCACTTTATCATTAGAAGATAATTTGTATATGATATAGTTTGAATGCAATACACCTGGATAAGTTATTTTGTAGAAAATATGCTTGTTAAGGCATTAAATATTTAACACTTAAAGTCATCTTTCAGTAGTACATTTTAATCCTGTTAGACTAAAAGCATTTAGGCAAATCAGATGAAGAAGTAGAAACGGGCTGGGTGCAGTACTTCGTGCCTATAATCCCAGAGCTTTAGGAGGCCAAGGCAGGATGATCACTTGAAGCCAGGAATTGGAGACCACCCCAAGCAACATAACAAAATCCTATCTCTACAAAAATAAAATAAAATAATCAGTCAGGTATTGTGGCATATGCCTATAGTCCTAGCTACTTAGGAGACTGAGGTGGGAGGATTGTTTGAGCCCAGGAGTTCGAAGGCTGCAGTAAGCTAGGATCACACTACTACACTCTAGACTGGGTGACAGAGCAAGACCCTGTCTCAAAAAAAAGAAGAAGAAGTAGAAATAATGTAAATAATGTAACCTACTGAACTATACCAGTCAATGTCCAATCAGGAGACAGAAAATTAGAGTACTGATGGATAAGCTAATAAGAAGTAAAGAAAAATTTAAAGAATACAGATATTACAGATACCACCCTTAGGCTGAGACAGAGTATCCAAGAACTCCCCTCCTTCTAGGGCTGAGATCCAGACCTTATTGGAAAGAGCATTGTCACTGGATAAAGAGAAGTCACCAAGGTGCCATACTGGTGGAACTTTCTGGAAATCTACCCTCTGGGGCATCAGAGAAAGCCATACACAGGAAGATGTCATGCCTTGGAACTTGCTGCAGCACTGCCAAGGGACTACCAGGGGATGGTGTTGGATGCTAGAATGCTGCTGGTTGCCATGTTCTACAGAAGCTGAGCACTGGAGAAGCCATTCACTAAAGGAACCCAGTGCTGGAGGAGACATAATTTGCAGGAACTGAGTATTGAAGAAAACTGTGTGCCCTGCACTGACAGAATGGCAAGGTAGAAGCCATGCACAGACCAGGAGCCTGTCAAGAAAGGACACTGGAACCAGGAAAAAAAAACATATTCTTCTCCAGTATTCCTCCAGCACCCTCTATTGACAAAGCTTAACACTATGCTAGCTGGCAAAAGACAAAAATTTCAAGGGCCCATCTCCATTACCATAGAGCAGGCAATGAATAGTACATTCAAACCCGAGAAGCAATAAATTAGTAACTGGCAAACAATCTGTTCTTGTTTTGATACAATATTCAAGTATAACTATTGATTAATTGCAATATTATACTTCTCTAAGTGTTGCTACTTTCTACTGCAAGACACTCTCCTACCCAAAGAAACCCAAAACAATGCCTAAGTGTAAAGCTCCAAGTTCTGAAAAGTATAACCTATCTGGTCTGAAAATTCTACACTTATACATGAATGTCTATTTAGGGCCTTGAGGCATTTCCTCATTAAGAATGTTTTGCATAGGTTTGGATGCATGGTGTTCTATATAAGCATAAATTCAAGTGATTTTTATTGACTTTAAATTCTTGCCTCTTGATATTTGGGTATTTTTTCTTTCTGAGATAAGCACATAATTATTGTTCGCCTTTACTTGGATCCATTATGAAGAAAGGCAGAGTAAGATATATCATGATGGAAAAAGCATTGGCTCTATGTCAGACAGACTTGGTTTTAACTTCTGACTCCACCACTTGCCAGGTATGTGGCCTTAAGCAGATTACTGTATCTCTGTGAGCTTCAATTTCCTCACCTCTTAGTTGGGATAATAACACCTACTTTTCAGGATTTAAAGTTACTATACAGAACACCTAGTAGAGTACTTGCCCCAGAAAAAGCATTTATTTTAAAAGATAGCTTGGATCTGGGAATTACAGTGCTCTGATATCATTAGGGGTTTTATTCACCTGCTCATGGTGGAAATTGTTAGCATGCTAAGTTAATTCAAACTTTCATTCCAAAGACCATCATGGTAGCATAAAACAAAGTTTCATCAAATGTTCCACTAATGACAATAGAAATTTTAAACAATATTCCAGAGTTATAGAAAAAAGCTGTAATGGGCACAGACACCAAAGGTTAATAGAGACACTTGGAAACATTAGCTCTCCCCTTGATGCCTTTTTCTGACTTTTGTTGTTCTTCATAAGTAAGAGATGTTTTTTAAAAGTTAAATTCCCTTTCCTCTTAAAAGTGCCTTGCTATAATAATTCTATTCCTAACTTAGAAAATTCAAATAACTACTTGTGGGGAAATGAACCACTTCTTTACATTAAATGCAGCTGTTTACAAGAGCTTACATAAAGGAATCAGATGCTGTGCTAAAGAACTGTGAAAATAAAACTCAAATTTGAGATCTGTATGCTTTGCTTAAAAATGAAAGAATGAGGCCAGACATGGTGGCTCATGCCTGTAATCCCAATACTTGGAGACCAAGGCAGCAGGATTGCTCGAACCTAGAAGCCCAGGACCCACCTGGACAACATGGCAAGATCCTGTCTCCATTCAATATATATATATATATGTATGTATATATATATATACACACACACACACATATATATGTATATATATGTGTGTATATATATGTGTGTGTGTATGTATGTGTGTATATATATATACACATTTAAAAAGTGTATATATATATATACACATTTAAAAAGTGTATATATATATATACACTTTTTCTTTTTTAGATGGAGTCTTGCTCTGTCACCCAGGCTGTAGTGCAGTGGTACAATCTTGGCTCACTGCAACCTCCACCTCCTGGTTTCAAAAGATTCTCCTGCGTCAGCCTCCTAAGTAGCTGGGATTACAGGTGCCCACTACCACACCTGGCTAATGTTTGTATTTTTAATAGAGATGGAGTTTCACCATGTTGGCCAGGCTAGTCTCAAACTCCTGACCTCAGGTGATCTACCCAACTCAGCCTCCCAAAGCACTGGGATTCCAGGTGTGAGCCACCACACCCAGCCCATAAAATATTAATTTTTTAAAACCACCAGAATTAACTCACTCTCAAGTTTCTCAACACAATAAACAAATTGTTAGAACTTTCATCCACTTTAATCTCTATTTCTAAAAACCACAATGGACTTTCTAGCCTGTATGTTCCTTCAGTTCATTTTACATTACCAGTGTCTTTCATATTCAGACCACACAGGATGCCAAATATTTTTTCTCCTTTTAAAAATAGATGTCAGCCAGAGATGTCAGTCAGAAGAGCTACATAGCCCTTCCTTGGCAACAGAGTTCTGAAGTTTCCTCTAAACCAGTTGAATTCTTGACACAAGATCAGAAAAACAAGAGTATAATGGAATCCAGGTGTTAGACTAATTATTAATTTAACCGTAAATGAAGAAAAGAGAACTATTAATCCTTGATGCAAATTGTTGTATTATTACAGAATCCATCATAATGAAGCAATGACCCCACTTTGCTCAGAGGTTAACTGTACAAATGGTAGCGTATTGACCGAATGTTAATGAGTTGTGGATGTGGCATCAGGTAAGCTGGAGATGGCAGAGGAAGCTATGGTGATAGATAGGTAATTACAATGGAAGTCATGTCTTGGGTAATGAGCAGGATTCACATGACACCTTTCCAGTCACAGCACAATCTCTTTAGCTCTGTTTATAGTAATCTGTGGGATTATTTGACAGCAAGGTGACATTTTGACTTTGGAACAATTTTTCTCATAGAAAGCACAATTACCCACTGATATTGTGATATGCAATTAAATACAGCCATGCTGGGTAATTTTGATTTTTTTTAAATATACAAACAGTGGATATATTATCATTCATTAGCACATGATGATTTAGTCCTTTTGGTCTAAATGTCTTAGTCACATGCAAATTGATACATTCTGAAATTTTTAAACTGCCTATTATTTAAATAAGAAGTTTCAATTTTCTAAACCTAGAACACAGAGAGCTAAAAGTAATATCTGTGCTGAATCAGATCTTTATTATATGCAGACACTGTGTTTTAAGGAAAATTATTTGGCTCATATTCTATGTAAACCCATTTAACAAAAAAATGTATATTACATAAGAATTTTATTATAGCGTAAAATGTAATATGCTGGAAATATGTATTAATTCTTATGAGTCCAGTTGTTTTATTTAAACTCACTGAGATATCAATACTGCACCACACTGAGTATGCAAAAAAGAGAAACCTCTTTTTGTATCTTTTCCAGGCTTTGCCAAGTTCAGGGCAATTCTTTCCCTTGAGAGCGTGTATGTGTGTGTATGTCTATGTGTGTGTGTATTTGTGTGCATGAACATACATGCATTCATATTTGTCTACATTTAGCCCTCTTTCAATTAATTGCATGTAAAGTGGTAAAGTTTCACCCCACATTGGTTTCCCTTGCCATCTCTCAGAACCAACATCATATCTCCTTAAAGTGTATTCAGGAGAAATCAGTATATTTTAGTATTAGCCTAAATCAAATAGAATTTTATGGAGAAGTCCAAAATAAATGATTTATTATATGTCATAATCAAATAATTTAAGAATCAACAATGTGCTTTCAAAATCACAGCAAATGGGACAAATATATTTTTTTCCTGTGGCATATTAATAGGTAAAATTTAAAATACATAAAAAACATTGGAAAGAATTGTTCTACTACATATTATGAACACATAATTAGTCAAACACAATAAAAACACTAATATCTTGGTGGGACACTATCTAATTGTCAGAGATTAGCAGAAATTCTAAACCTCTGAAATATTCATCTATAATGTACAATAACTACCCTATAAGGCTTATTGTGAAAATATAATGAGATAAAGCAGAGGTCAGCAAACTAGGAACCACAAGCCAGACCTGACCCACCACTTATTTTTATACATCCCACGAGATGAGAATGGTTTTTACATTTTTTAATGGATGGAAAAAAAATCAGAAGAAAAACAGTATTTCATGACGTGCAAAAATTACATCAAATTCAAATCTGAATTCATAAATAAAATGATATTGAAACACAGCTACACGCATTCATTTTTGCATTGTTTGTGACCACTTTCACACTACAGCAGCAGAGGCGAGCAGCTGCAATAGAGACTTTATGGCCCACAAAGCCTAAAATATTTACTGTCTGGCCCTAAACAGAAAAAGGTTGAGATAAGCATGAAAACTACTTAGCACAATGCTTGGCATATAATAGAGGCTCAATAAATGATATTTGTTTACATTAAATGTCCTTGTTATATTCATATATAGTAAATGAACTAAAAATTATGGGTCCCCCAAGTGTTATAAATGACCCCAAAATGTAATATGGAGACCCAGCTCAACAAAACACCCTGGACACTCAGGGCCCCTAAAAGAGCTTTCCCCACCATCATTCTGCACCCCTACTATTCCCTGCAGGACTTGCTTCTACTCACCTTCAGCTCTGCAGAGAGATGGAGAGGCACCTTCTGTGTGCGTCACCTCTATCTTTAATGCTATTTTAGATTACTGCTCAAAATTAATCACTCTCTCCCCCACCACTTCCTTGGGTGTAGTGTACTTTAGAAATGGCCAAGTGACTTGCTTTGGAATGGAATATGAGCAGACATATCTTGACCTACTGGAACTCTCATTTTCAGAGTATTCATTCTAGATCCCAAGTACAAGGGAAGAAAAAGTTGTTCAAACTAAAAATTCACTAATGAACTGGCCACCAACAAAATTAGTTCCCACTTCAAACTTTCCTTGCTGTTGGAGTCATTCCCTGCCCATCAGACCGGAATCTTAATCTTCTCTCTTGATTATTTAATGTTTCCAGCCTGATTAGACCCATGGTCTGTCCTGCTAGCCAGATGTTTACTGCTCCAGCAGTTGTCAAGGTTACATTTTTAGGTCTACAAGAATGTTAAAATAGATTATTCACAAATATTAAGCTTCAGTTAAATTTGTTCCTTCTGCCAGCCACATGAAAAGGAAACACTCTGGTGAAAACATAAAAAGCAGTCAACTGAGGTTACAGCTCATTTTTGGAATGGAAT
The DNA here is from genome assembly GCF_009761245.1 of Sapajus apella. Classification (NCBI taxonomy): domain Eukaryota; kingdom Metazoa; phylum Chordata; class Mammalia; order Primates; family Cebidae; genus Sapajus; species Sapajus apella. The sequence goes on from NW_022436942.1 coordinate 18,708,273, forward strand.
CAACTTTTCAGGTTTTTTAGCGAGAATAGATGCTTCCAAATTCACATGCTGAAAAGTAAAGAAAGAAAAAAATTGAGTTTACAGTCATCTCAGCAGTAAATGATGTGTGGACCACCTTGACATCCTCTCTTGAGGCTCCTACTTTCTCAGGCTCTAGGTAACTTAAAAGGAAAAAAAGGTGAATGAATATGTTATCATTATCTATTAGCCACTGAGGAGTTTGGCCAAGTAATATCTTCTAGAAGGAAACCACAAACCATCACATCAAAGGATTTCCTACAAGGTAGGGCATGAGGTACTCACCATTGTTCTCTAATAACAAGAAGAAGTAGGAATGGGCAGGAAATATGCCCAAGGAGAAGAATCAGGGAACCCTGCTTAGAAGGGTCACTGTCCCTGAAGATTTCATGCCACTAGAATTCTTGGCTTAATTACCTTTAAAAAATTATTCATTCAAGCCAGGAATGGCACATAAAAAAATTATTCGTATGCTTTCTACTAACACAATCTACCCTGATCAGACTTCCTTCATCCCTGGCTCAGTTTTAGTAATTTTTTCAACTTTTTAAAAAAACTTTTTATGTAAATATTAAAAGCCAATTTGAGTCCTATTTTAAAGATATCTCAGCCAGAGGTAGACGGGAGCAGGAACTGCTTCTTTGCCAAGGGCACTTTGGTTGCTATTTTCTATTTACAAGAAAGGGTATATTTCCATGTCTTTAGTGGCTAGACAGGCATAAATGAATAAATTAGCATTTGCCTACATTTAAATGTTATAACCTAAACTGCTGGACAGCTGACTCTAATTGATTTATTATTGCTCACAGTTATTGTTTGCCAACTAAAGCCAAATGTTAAGATAAAGGACAAGCTACTAACCAAAAAAATGATACCTCAGTGTCCTAGTTTTTAGGCTCAGAACTCTTCCTGTGATCCAGGATTAGGGATTGGGTGATACTGATTTTCTCCTGCTGCATGCTCTAGTAAGTCTCTTTGGCATTTACAGTCTATGCTTAATCATCTATTTGGGCTTTGGGCTTCTATAGGATGTGAAATTGGATTTTAACTCTAGTTTGCCTCATTATCCAAAGGCCAGATACAGCCAAGTACACTTAACTATTACCAGAAGTCTCAGTGACTTCTCTAAGAAAAAAGTCGTGACACACACAGTGTCCCTTCCACCTATGAGCAGCTACCCCACTGGCCTAAATACCGATGTGCTTTGGTAGGCATTGCCCACCCTCATGATGCACAGATTTATCTTCTCACTCACTGGGCATTCAGAAGATTGTACCCCCAGCCCTCTTGCAGTTAGAAGGGGACATCTGACTGGTTCTGGCCAATAAAATGAGAGAAATGACTTGTGTCACTTGTAGGCTGAGGCAATTACAAACTCCTGTGCAATTATTCAGGCTCTCTCCACTTTCTCTCTTGCACTGGTGGAGCAAGATAGCAGAGCTGCTGTCAGGCTGATCCCCGAGTGACTGAGTGGGCTGAGCTCCATCACGGCCAGCCTACCCCACACTCCCCACCTGCCACCTGCCCACTCAAACTGGATAGGCAGCTGGAGCAGGAAAGAAAGCTTTACAGGGTAGGCCACTGCAAAGTGAGGGCTAATACGTTACCGAAGCCCTAACATGGTATTGGTTGTCACAATTACATGATGTACATCTCCGAGGAATTACTTCTGCTTGATTCCTACGACAACGTGTCTCATGATTCTCATGGGAAAAGTGACCTTCAAAAGGCTTGAGCTTGACTTTAAAGGAGAGATAGGATTTGGAAAGGTGAAGAGAAAGGAGAGATCATTACACATCAAAAAAACAGGCTGTTACTCTGACCATTCAAGGACACCGTATGATTTAATAAAAACATTCCTTTGATAAAAATGGTTGATGAAAACCAAAGATGCTCAATTTCAGCTCCATCCTTCCTTAGTACATGGGAGAGTGGACAGCCACAACCCCAGACCAAGACTCTATGAATTTACTAATTGGACAGTGTCTCTCCCTTTCCACAGTTAACTATATCATGCCAGCTTCTTCAGTATTTGTGTGAATGCATAGTCCCCAAAAAGGGACTTGGGCTATTCCAAAGGATCCATTTCCTATTTAAATTGACGTATCCCTATACTTCTACCAGAAAATCTAACTGTTTTGAAATGAAACAGAGACAAACACTGTGGCACATGTCTATAGTTCCCAGCTACTTAGGAAGCTGAAGTAGGGGGATCGCTAGAGCCCAGGTCTGGGGCTGTCATGCTCTATGATCATGCCTGTGAATAGCTGCTACACTCCAGCCTGGCCAACATACTGAAACCTTGTCTTTTAAAGAAAAAATAGTGAAACAGAAAAATGTCAAGGCTACCAGCTTCAATAGTAGTTGTTTGTGTGTTCATGTATGTATGCCAGGAGTGGAAGAGTACTGTGTTTTGGGGATGTGTGTGAGTGTGTGTGTGTGTGTGTGTGTACATGTCATAATGTGTTTATGTGGTGTTTGTGAGCATATGTGTTATGAGAAACATCACTGTTATATTTACTACTATCCTAAGAAAGGCAATACTAAGAAAACAACACAACTTCTATATTTCCTTAGGGAAAAAAATTATTCAATACAATATTAAGTCAAAAAAAATATATATTAGATAGAAAAATAAAATTATAGAATGAAATACAACATTTTTTAGCACTTAGTATCTTCCCAATACTGTATGCTACAGTCTGTTTGTATCTGTTCCACACAAAATTCTTTTGTTTTTTTTTTTTTCCTTTTTTTGGAGACAGAGTCTCACTCTGTCACCCAGGCTGTGTCGCCCAGCCACGACCTCGGCTCACTGCAATCTCTGCCTCCTCAGTTCAACCACCTGCCTCAACCACCCAAGTAGCTGGGACTACAGGCCAACGTGCCCGGCTAATTTTTGTATTTTTAGTAGAGACGGGGTTTCACCATGTTGGCCAGGCTGGTCTCGAACTCCTGACCTCAGGTGATCTGCCCACCTCGGCCTCCCAAAAATGCTGGGATTACAGGCGTAAGCCACCACGCCCAGCCACCCGTGCACTTATGTTAAAACCTAATTACCAATGTGATGGTAATTGGAAGTAGGCCTTTGGAAGGTGGTTAAGACCTGAGGGCAAGGCCCTCTTGAATATTGTTGGTCCCATTAAAAGAAGAGACTCCAGAGAGATGCTTTGCTCCTTCTACCACGTGAGAACACAGCAAGAATGTGCCATTCTATAAACCAAGAAATGAGTCCTCGAAAGACACCAAATTTGTCAGCACCTTGTTCTTTGACTTCCCAGCCTTCAGGACAGTGAAAAATAGAATTCTGTTGCTTAATTCTCTGTCTATGATATTTTGTTATAATAGCCCAAACAGACCAAGACACTATTCCAAGTACCTTGTGTGTATTAGCTCATATATTCCTGATAATAACCATGTGAGGCAGGAACTATTATCCTTATCTTATAAATAAGAAAATTGAGACACAGAGTGGTTAAATAAGTTACCCAAGATCTCACAGTTTGCAAGTGGTGGAGACAGGATTTGAATGCAGCAGTCTGACTTCAAAGCCTACACAGATGTAGGGATTGATACATACATACATACTCTGAGTTTGATGGATACATACAAACAATTGAGTTTCCTTTTGATAGCATCATAAGTCTGGAAATCATCCTACTTGGGCTATGGCCAAAGGGCAAAGCCTAAGTCCTCCTACTCACCAATTCCTTCTGCTATTTCTATCATGTGTTGAGTATTTAGGATTAAAAATATATATATTTTTATAATTATTAGGCCCTTTTTTATTTTTATTATAAAAATTTCAAACATCCCCATAGTAGAGAGAATAAAATAATGGACTCCATATACTCATCATCATCTTCTCTTCACAATCCAGTCATCCCTCTCAAATTCCCCCACCCCCACCCACATTCTGTCTCTGTCCCCACCATGCCATTGAAACTTATCAAGGATTCCCGGTAACTTCCTTGAATCACAATCCCATGGATTCTTTCCAGCCTTTTTTCAACATCCTTTTTCTGATCTGTCTGAATCTCCTGCCACTCTTGAAAAGACACTCATCATATTAGGGCGGTAGCTACCACTCTTTGAGAACTGTGTGCCAAGCACAGTGCTGAGCACTTTTTATATATCATCTCATTTAATTCTCAAAACAATGCTGAGGTAAGTACTATTATGATCCCCATTTTCAAAATGAGGGAATAGACTGAGGCATAGACAGGATAAGGAAATTTGTCATAGGTCACACAATTAGGTAGACCCTGGGCTGGAAATGAGGTCTGTCTGACTCTGAAGCTCATACTATTCACCACTACACCATATGTTAAGTCTCTCTTTCTCACCCATGGCTTTCGATGCATCACTCTCTGCTAGAGTCACTTGGATCTCTCTCACTCCCCTTCCCCATCCCTTTTTCTACCTCATCTTCTTATGTCCATATGTTAGTGTGCCCAATAGTACTGCCCTTCAGGCTCCTCTTTCTTATACTCACTCCATCTGTGTGACCTTGACCATACCCAGGGATTCAGTTGCAACCATATGCCTTTGGCCTCTAATCTAGAATTCCAGCTCCAGTCTCTTACAAAGGTTTCAGTTCCAGCATTCTCCCTAGCTACTGGATATCACCACTTCACTGACTCACAGAAGCCTCCATTTCAGCATGTCCCCATTTATCATCTTACCTTGGAAATTTACTCTTCCTCCTCATGTGTTGCTGGATTAGAGAAATTACATCACATGGTTATCCACCACGCCCTATCAACCCTGTCTTCAAAATGTTTCTCAAGTCTGTCTTTTTCTCTCTATCCTCATTAGTTTACTCTACATCATTTTTCCTTAGATTATGGCAAGTCTTCGACTACTGCCAGACCATATCTTCCAGTCCGTTCTCCAAACATGTTTCAGATAGATTTTTAATGTAGATCTTATCACATTACCTTCCTGCCTAAAATATTTCAAAACTTCCTATTAGGCTTCCAGATAAAATCCATATTCCTTATGATGGCACACTAGGCCTTCTCTGGTCTAGTCTGGGCCCAGAACACCTGTCATAGATGTACCTCACCACTACCTATTTGTACTCAATTCTCTAGCCTGTTGTATCTCTCCAAAATTCCTCTTCAGTCCTGTAATCTTATTGTCCTTCTACATAATGTCTAGATTGTTCTTTTACCCATTCCCTTTTTTGCCTCCTGCCACCATACACCAACAAAAGTTTACATATTATCTACCAATTATAGCTCATCTTTCAAGATCCAACTCAAGAGTTACCTTCAAGGACCTTCCCTGACCTCCCTCGCTTCCCCAAGTCCAGGTTTGGGGTCCTTCCTTGATTCTCCCATACCACTCAGACTTCTGAGGCAAATACTGTAAGTTGCCTACTCCATATGCTTTCTGCTGTCTTTCTTACTATCAGAACTCCAATTCTGTTCAGTGTATGATATGTCCAATTAAAATACTCATCTGGCCAGGCCCAGTGGTTCATGCCTGTAATTGCAGCACTTTGGAAGGCTGAAGCAGGCAGATCACGAAGTCAGGAGTTTGAGACCAGCCTGACCAACATGGTGAAACGCCGTCTCTACTAAAAATACAAAATTAGCTGAAGGCTTGTGACTTCCAGGGGAAGGCTTATAGCAAAACAGAGGTTAATTTAAACTAATTTCGGCCCTTAACAGAGTAGAAGATACACATCCCACAAGCCAGACACATGGCAAGCAGCTGTGCACATGTTCCTGGAGCACCTTGCACACAGCTTGTGGGAGTCAGAATGGGCAAAAAAGATCTTGCTCTCCAAATATTAGGGATCTGTGCTCTGATCACTGAATGCTGATTCTGATCACAGAGGTATAGAAAAAGAGGCCAGTGGACCTTGCCGTTGCACCTCCCCTCACTGTTGCAAGCACCAGTCCTCTGGCTGAAGTGAGCTGAAGGAATTTAAAGGGCCAGTATCCTTTTTATCTTCATTTGTTTTTCTCTTGTTCTTTTTTTTTAGGAGTGAGACAATGAAAACTAGGACATTCAAAACAACTGCATAAAAGACTTGGAACCAACCCAAATGCCCATCAATGGTAGACTGGATAAAGAAAGTATGGCACAAATACACCATGGAATACTATGCAGCTATAAAAAAGGATGTGTTCCCATCCTTTGCAGGGACATGGATGAAGCTGGAAACCATCATTCTCAGCAAACTAGCACAAAAACAGAAAGCTAAACACCGCATGTTCTCACTCATAAGTGGGAGTTGAACAATGAGAACACATGGACACATGGAGGGGGGAACATCATACACTGGGGCCTGTTGGGGGATGGGGGACTAGGGGAGGGATAGCATTAATAGAAATACCTAATATAGATGGGTTAATGAGTGCAGGAAACCACCACGGCATGTATATAGGTATGTAACAAACCTGCACGTTCTGCACGTGTGTCTCAGAACTGAAAGTATAATTTTTTAAAACTACATATATAGGAAAAGTTAGCAAGTGACCACACATAACTGGGAAATGTCACAAGCTCAGAAAAGAGCTGAAAGACCTTATATTTACATCTCAGGCTGCTCCTTGGCACAACAATCAAAATAACAAAGAATAAGAGAAAACAGCAAACCCTAGGAAGGGGGAGAATCTCATTTCCAAAGTTACCATATTATGAGATTCAAATATTCAGTTTTCAAAAACTCACAAAGCAAACAAAGAAACAGAAAAGTATGGCTCATTTAAAAATAATAATAATAAATCAACAGAAACCATTTCTGAAAAAGACCTGATGGCTGATCTACTAGAGAAAAACTTTAAACAACTGTCTTAAACATGCTCAAAGAACTAAATGAGGATGTGGAGAAAGTTGAGAAAATTATATATGATCAAAATTGGAATATTAATCAAGAGAAGACACAAAAAGAAACAAAAACTTCTGAAGCTGAAAATTACAATAACTGAAATGAAAATTCAGTTGATTGAAAAAAATGTGCATTCAATATTCATCTTTGAACAAATGTTTATTCAAAACTGGGTACTAACCTAGTACCAATGAAAAAAGAGATAGGAAATAGACAGTTCTCTTAGCCAGAGTTCTCCCAAAGAGTACATGTGAACAATCAATAAAAAGAATCAGCCAACTTGAAGACAGGATGATGGAAATTAGCAAGTCTAAGGAAGAGAAAGAAAAAAGATTAAAGAAAAGTGAAAAGAGAGCCTAGGGGACCCTGGGACACTATCGAGTGGATCAAACTATGCATTGTGAAAATTCCAAAAGGAGGAGAGAGAGAGAAAACAAAAAGGACCGAGAAAATATTTGAATAATGGCTGAAAACTTCCCAAATTTGATGAAAGACATAAATATCAACATCCAAGAAGCTCAATGAACTCTAAGTAAGATGAATTCAAAGATAGCCACACCAAGACACATAACCAATCTGTCAAAAACCAATAAAGAGAGAATTTTGAAAGCAGTAAGACAGAAGAGAAGTGAGTTGTCACATACAAGGGGTCCTCAACAAGATTACCAGGAGATTTCTCATCAGAAACTTTTGAAAATAGAAGAATGGGTCAAAGTGTTAAAAGAAAAAACTGTCAGCCAAAAATCCTATATCTGCCAAAACTGCCCTTCAAAAGTGATAAAGAAACTAAGGCATTCCCAGATAAACAAAAGCTGAGGGGGGTTGTTACCACTATACCTGCCCTGCAAGAAAAGTTTGAGGAAGTCCTACAGAGTTAAATGAAGACACTAGACATTAACTTGAAGCAATAAAAAGAAATAAAGATCTTAGCAAAGTGTGGTGGTCTACACCTGTAATCCCAACACTTTGGGACATTATGGCAGAAGAATTCCTTGAGCTCAGGAGTTCAAGACCAGCCTAGACAAGATAGCAAAACGCTGTCAATACAATAAAATGTTTAAAATTTAGCACGGTGTGGTTGTGCATGCCTGTAGTTCTAGCTACTCAAGAGATTGAGGCAGGAGGAATACTTGAATCCAGATGTTTGGGGCTGCAGTGAACTGTTTGCACCACTACACTCCAGCCTGGGTGACAGAGCAAAACCCCATCTCTAACCTAAATAAACAAAGATTTCATGGGCAACATAAGAGCTAGTATTATGATAAAGGTATAACTCCACTTTTTTATTTTCTGATTTAAGAGACTAATATATTTTAAAACAATTAGTCTAAAAACTTACTGTAACTTTGGTGTAACTCCACACTTTATTTTTTACATAATTTCAAAGACTAATTCATTTAATATAATTATTACATTATTAATAAAATATTAATATTAAACTTCAAATAGCATGTTTTGGAGCACAATATATAAAGACATAATTTTGTGACATCAACAGCTAAAAGAGCTGATGACAGAGCTGTTAAAGGAGCAGACATATTATTTAAATTAATATGGTATAAATTCATATTAGACTATTATAACTTTAGCATGTTAAATGTAATTTCCATGGTAACCACAAAGAAAATAGCTATAGAACATACAGAAAAGGAAATAAGAGGGAAATTTAAACATTTTCCTACCAAAAGTTTTTTTTTTTTAAAAAAAGACAGTAATACAGAAACTGAAAAACAAAAAAAAGCTATACACCATTCAGGAAACAAAGAGCAATATGACAGAAGTCCCTCCTTATCAGTAATTACTTTAATTGCAGACAGATTAAATTTTCTAATCAAAAGACAGAGGTTGGCAGAAAGATTTTAAAAACATGATCTAACTATATGCTGTCTACAAGAGAGACTCAATTTAGACTCACAGACTGAAAGTGTCAAAAAAGGTATTCCATGTAAATTGTAACCAAAAGAAAGCAGGGGTAGCTATGCTAATATCAGATAAAACAAACTTTAAGTCAAAAAAAAGTTTAAAAGGACAAAGAAGGACATTGTGTATTAATAAAAGAGTCAGTACAGCAATTCAATATGACACTTTTATAAACATGACAGACCATCAAAAATATCAAAAACAGAATTGAAGAGAGAAATAATTCTATAGTAATAATTGGTGATTTCAATAGCCCCTTCTCTGTAAAGGATAGAACAACCAAATAGAAGATAAGGAAACAGAGGACTTAATGCAAAAAATCAACTAGATTTAATAGACAGATGCAGAACTCTGTACCCAACAATAACAGCAAATGCTTTTTTTCAAGTGTACATGAAATACTGTCCCCAAGATAGACCATATGTTAGGCCACAAATTAAGTCTCAATGTGTTTGAAAATATAGATATTATATAAACTATTGATCACAGCAGCAGCCCATCTGGAAAGCCACTGCCATCACAACAGCTTCAATGGGAGGCACAGCTGGGGCTGCATATTCCATGAAGACAGCAGGAGCCAGGGACAAATGGGAGCCCCACCCCTTCTGAGCTGGGAAGAGAGCTTCCCAGGTGCTGCTGCAGCTACCCAAGCCATGGCTGCACACCTGGGCATCCCTGTGCTCTCAGAGCCTAGGAGCAGGTGAGAACCACACCCCAGCCCGCAGCCACAGCCACCCAAACCATGGAGCTGGCAGGAGCCCTGCACACACACCCCTGCCAGGCACAGCTGCAACCACCTAAACTGCGGCTACAGATTCAGCCATCCCTGCACTCTTGGAAGCCTGGGAAGGCCCCACTGCCCTCACAGGCTCAGATGTCCCCGCTCCCACTGCCTGGCTTCTCCCTGCTATTGGTGCCTGCTCCAATCTCAGAGCAAAGTCAGGACCAAGCCAGACACTGTCATGGCCTGCTGGGTGTGCATACACTGAGGGCAGTGCTGACGCACCAGCCCCCTGCCACCACAGCCCCCTCCACACAAGCATAGGAGGGAAGCCAAGGGGAAGCTGAAGGCAGCTCAGCGCTGGCCTGAAGGCACCACTTAGCATCTACAGCCTGGGTGCCATGAATGGCAGCAGGAGGCAGGCAAGTTCCTGAGTAGAAGGGGACAGTTCCCCAATGAGGCCCCATCTTCAGGCCAGGGAGGACCTAAAGGCTGGAGGCTGCACTGCTAGTCCCAGGGACCAGAGATGGAACTTGTGGTGCCTTTTCTGGGCCTGCCATGGCCACCCATGGACCAACTGGCAAGCAGTTCCTCCCCTCTGAGGCCCATAAAAGCCCAGGCTCAGCCAGAGCAGACATCAGGAGGACCAGCTGCAGAGCAAAGCTACCCACTCCAGGGCCTCATCTCTGCTGAGAGCTGCAGAGACACTGGGACAACCAGCTGCAGAAAGGAGCTACCCATACAGGGCCTCCTCTCTGCTGAAAGCTGGGAAGATCAGGATGACCTGCCTGCATAGATGAGCTTCCCACTCCAGGGTCTTCTCTCTGCTAGAAGAATATCATTCATCAGGGCACACTGGTTGCAGAAAGGAGCTGCCCCATGCAGGCTTCCTCTGAGCTGTTCTATCACTCATTAAAGCTCCTCTTTGTCTTATTCACCCTCCGCTTGTCTGCATACCTCATTCTTCCTGGGCACAGGACAAGAACTTGGAACCCACCAAATGGCAAGGCTAAGAGAGCTGTAACACAAACAGGGCTGAGATATACTGCCTTGCTCGCCACATTGTGAGTGAAGAGAAGGAAAGAAGAGCTATGGCTCTTTGGGGAGCCCAGACCTAGAAACTCCCCAAGCCAGGGCTGTGACTCCTTCTTTGAAGCCCACAGTTCCTGGCATCTCCAAGCTTCCAGGAATCACCATGTTCCCCTATTCTGGTCTTAGAAGCTGCCTGTGGTATGCCTGGTCCTGCTGCAGTCTTGCAGAGATCCAGCACCTGTGCCAACACCTGGAGCTGCCCACCCCACTGCAGCAGCCAGCATGTCTGACTGTGTGCAGGACCAGACCCCATGCTCACTCGCACACCCCTTGCCGTTCCACATCTGACTCACCCTTGGCAGGCATGGGACCCAGGCCAATAGGTCAAGTGCAGCCTGCCAGGATGAGTTGGCGAAAGAGCCCAGGGGGCCCAGACAAAGGCACCACCAGCCACAGAGGTTTCTGGACAGGAAAACAACACCCCAAAGATCCTGTAACAGTGTATTATCTGACTACTTGTGATGAAGTTAGAAATAAATAACAGAAGAAAACTGAAAAACTCACAAAATTATGGAATTAGACAACACACTCTTAACCAATGAATCAAAGAAAAAAATCAAAAGAGAAATTAGAAAATACTGAGAAATAAATGAAAATGACAACAGTATATACAAAAACCTACGTGATACAGCAAAAAGTAGCACTCATGAGGAAATTTATAGATATAAAACTTATATTAAAAAACAGAAATATTTCAAATCAACAACCTAACTTTACTACTAAGGGAAATAGAAAATGAAGAACAAATTAAACTCAAAGCAGCAGAAAGAAGGAAAAATCAAAGATTAGTGCAGAGACATAAGAAATAAATAATAGAAGCCCCATAGTGAAAATGAATGAAACCAAAGTTAGACCTTTGAAAAGATCAACAAATCTGACAAACCTTTAGTTAGACGGACTGAGAAAAAGAGAAGACTCAAATTACTAAAATCAGAAATGAAAGTTGGGACATATAACTGATTCTGCAGAAATAAAAAGGATTACAAGAGAGTATTAAAAGTAATCATACACTAAAAAAAAATGGGTAACCTAGATGAAATGTACACATTCCTAGAAACACCAAATATACTAAGACTAAACCACAAATAGAAAATCTGAATAGACCCATAATTAGTTAGGATATTTAATCTGTAATTTTAAAATATCTACTGACAAAGAGAGCCCTGAACCTGATGGCTTCACTGGTGAATTCTACCCAACATTTAAAAAAGAACTAACATCAATCCTTCTCAAACTTTTCCAGGAAATTTGAAAAGAGAAAACATTCCCCTAACTCATTCTGTAAGGCCAGCATTACCTTAATGCCATAGCCAGACAAAGACATTCTAAGAAAGAAAACTAGACTGGATGAAGTGGCTTGCACTTGCAATCCCAGCTACTTCGAAGGCTGAGACAGGTGGATCAGTTCAAGCCAGGCTTTCAAGACAAGCCTCAGCAACAAAGCAAGATCCTGTATCTAAAATAAAATGTGTTTTTTTTTAAATTAGCCAGGCATGGTGAGACATGCCTTTTGACCCAACTACTCAAGAGGCTGAGGTGGGAGAACTGCCTGAGCCAAAGAGTTCAAGGCTACAGTGAGCTAGGATCACACCTTTGCACTCCAGCCTAGGTGACAGAGTCAGACCCTGTATCTTTACAAATTAATTAATTAAAAATAAATGAGAAAGAAATAAAAAAGAACAAAAGACCGCCATCTCTTACAAACATTGATGTAAAAATTTTCAACAAAATACTAGCAAATCAAATTTTGCAGCACACTAAAAGCATTATATAGAATCACCAAGTAGGATTTATTCCTGGAATGCTAAGATGGTTCAACATATTAGAATCTACTATTGTAATAAACAACATTAACAGAATGAAGGGGGAGAACCACATGATCATTTCAATTGGTGCAGAAAAGGTATATGACAAAATTCAATAACCTTCCGTGATAGAAAACACTCAACAAACTAAGAATAGAAAGAAACCACCTTAATATAATAAAAGCCATGTATGAAAATCCCACAGCAAGCATCATATTCAATGGCAAAACAATAAAAGCTTTTCATGTAATATCAGGAACAGGGCAAGAATGGCCACTTTGCCACTTGAATTCAACATAACACTGGACATTTTACACAGAACAATTAGGCAAGAAAATGAAAAGACATCTAAACTGGAAAGGAAGAAGTAAAATTATCTCTGTTTACAGATGATATAATTTTATATATACAAAACCCTCAGGATTCTAACAAAAGAAACAGAACTAATAATGGAATTCAGCAAAGTAGCAGAATATAAAGTCAGCATATAAAAATTAGTTACATTTCTACATACTAACAATAAATAATCGAAAAGGGAAATTACGAAAATTCAATTTACAATAGCATCAAATAGAATAAACCACTTAGGAACTAACCTAAATAAAGAAGTAAAATATTTTATAATAAAAACTATGAATCACTGCTGAAATTAAAGAAGACTTAAACAAATCGAAATGCATCCTATGTTACAGGTTGGAAGACAATAAGATTAAGATGTCAATACTACCGAAAGTGATCTGCAGCTTCAATGCAAAACCTACCAAAATCCCAATGGCATTTTTTGCAGAAATAGAGAAAGCCACCCTAAAATTTATATAGAATCTCAAGGACCCAAAATAGCCGAAACAACCTGAAAAGAACAAAGCTAGAGGATTCATATTTCCTGATTTTTTTTTTTTTGAGATAGAGTCTCACTCTGTTGCCCAGGCTGGAGTGCAGTGGGGTGATCTTGGCCCACTATAACCTCCACCTCCCGGGTAGCTGGGATTACAGGCATGCACCATCGCACCTGGCTAATTTTTGTACTTTTAGTAGAGACGGGGTTTCACCATGTTGGTCAGGCTGGTCTCAAACCCCTGACCTCCAGCCTGGTGACAGATTAAGACCTGGTGATCCACCCACCTCAGCCTCCCAAATTGCTGGCATTACAGGTGTAAGCCATTGCACCCAGCCCACATTTTCTGATTTTAAAACTTGCCACAAAACTATAATAATTAAAATACTGTGATAGTGGCATAAACACAGACATATAGACCAGTGGAATAGAATTGACGGCCCAGACATGAACCCTCCTGTATATGGTCAAATGATTTTTGACAAGAATGCCAAGACTATTCAATGGGGAAAAGAAAGACAGCCTTTTCAACAAATAATCCTGGTAAAACAGGATATTCACATGCAAAAGAATAAAATTGGATTCTTATCTAATCCATATTTAAGCATTAAATCAAAACTGATCAGAGGCCAGGCACAGTAGCTCATGCCAGTAATCCCAGCACTTTGGAAGGCAAAGGCAGAGGATTGCTTGAGGCCACGAGTCTGAGAACAGCCTGGGCAATATAGCAAGACCGTCATTTCTATAATTTAAAAACAAAAACGTAACAATTTTTTAAATTAGATTTTTTTTTTATGGATCAAAACCTAAATGTGAGTCCTAAAACAGTAAAACACTTAGAAGCAAACACAGGGCAAAAGCTTCACAACATTAGATTTGGCAATGATTTCTTAGATTCTACATCTTAGACACAGACAACAAAAGAAAATATAGACATATTGGACTTCCTACAAATTTTTTAATTTTGTGCATCAAAAGACACTATCAACCAAGTAAAAACACAACCCACAAAATGAAAGAAAACATCATATCTGATAAGGGATTAATGTGCAGCATACACAGAGAACTTCCAAAACTCAACATCAAGAAGACACCTGATTCAAAAATGGACAAAAGACTCTTTTTTTTTTTTTTTTTTTTTTGAGACAGAGTCTTAATCTGTCACCAGGCTGGAGTGCCGTGGCATGATCTCGGCTCACTGCAATCTCTGCCTCCTGAGTTCAAGTGATTCTCCTGCCTCAGCCTCCTGAGTAACTGGGACTACAGGCCCACCCCACTACGCCCAGCTAATTTTTGTATTTTTTGGTAGAGAAGAGGTTTCACCATGTTAGCCAGAATGGTCTTGATCTCTTGACCTCATGATCTGCTCACTTTGGCCTCCCAAAGTGCTGGGATTACAGGCGTGAGTCACTGCATGCAGCCAACATGGGCAAAAGGTGACTCACCTACTTTGCAGGATGCCTGGGAGTTACCATCTGCTCATCCCCTTTACACTTAAAAAGCCAACCGACCAAAAGGTGGCAGTCTTTTTATTCTACAAACAGGAACTGGAAGCAGTGGCTGGTAGGCCAGTGTGATCTCTGGCTCCTATTTATAAGCCCACTCGCTATGAGTCCTGTGGAGGCCTCAGAGCTGGCAGAAGCATGCTGGGTTGTCCCTGCCTCCCTTCAACTATGGGCCATACTAAACTCCCCACAATATTAAAAAACAAAACTTTCAATAGACAAAAGATTTAAATAGACATTTCTTTTTTTAAAAAATACACAAATAGGCTGAGTGTGGTGGCTCACACCTGTAATCCCAGCACTTTGGGAGGCCGAGGCAAGCAAATCACCTGAGATCAGGAGTTCAAGACCAGTCTGCCCAACATGGAGAAACTCCATCTCTCCTAAAAATAAAAAATTAGTTGGGCATGGTGGCACATGCCTGTAATCCCAGTTACTTGGGAGGCTAAGACAGGAGAATTGCTTGAACCCAGGAGGCAGAGGCTGCAGTGAGCCAAGATTGCACCATTGCACTCCAGCCTGGGCAACAAGACCAAAATCCATCTCAAAAAAAAAAAAAAATACACAAATTGTCAATAAGTACACAAAAAGACCCTCAACATCACTAATCATTAGGGAAATGCAAATCAAAACAATGAAATACCACCTCACGCCCATTAAGAAGGCTACTACCAAAAGAACAGAACCTAAGTGTTGGAGAAGTTGTGTAGAAACTGGGACCCTCGTGTACTGTTGGTAGGAATGTAAAATGTTACAGTCGCTATGGAAAGCAGTATAACAGTTCCTCAAAAAGTTAAAAATAGGATTAACATATGATCCAGCAATTCTATTTCTGTACTCAAAAATTTGAAAGCAGGGCCTCAAAGGATATGTGTATACCCTAGTTGGCAGCAGCACTATTAAGGATAGCTAAACCATGAAAGCAACCCATGGTCCATCATGGATAATGGATAAGCAAAATGCGGTCTATCTATACAATTAAATATATTCTGCCTTAAAAAGTAAGGAAATTTCAATGTATGCTACAATATGGATGAATCTTGAGAACATTATGCGGAGTGAAATAAGCCAGTCTCTAGCTGACAAGTACTGTATGATTCCACTTATATGAGGTATTTAGAGTAGTTCAAAATTATAGAGTCAGACAGTAGAATAGTGGTTGCCAACAGCTGGGGGAAAGGGAATATGGAGAATTATTGTTTAATGGATACAGAGTTTCAATTTTACAAGATGAAAAGAGTTATGGAGATGAATGGTAGTGATGATTGCACAACATTATGATGCATTTAAAAATACTGAACTGTGTACTTAAAAATAGTCAGGATGACAAATTTTTTGTTTCATGTATTTTACCACAATTTTTTAAATGGGGGAAAACTTTATAATCATTTGAAAGGATAGGAGTGCCCATAGGCATGAAGTTTAGAAGCTACTAACTTCAACATAAAATACTAACCACAGAGAAAAGAGAAAATTGTAACAGCAGCATCTAACCAGATTTCAACCAATGGGGTTTCATAATTCGTTATGATCAACTAAATAGGGATCCCTGAATTGTCAATATAAAATTCATTGTTTTAAATGCAATTATACTGTAAGCACTGTTAAGCCCTGGGATATTGATTATTTGAACATCTAGACAAATAATAGTATTAAAATATTATAAAAATTAAAAGACTTAGTTAAGAAATCATAGCATCTATGAATATACAATCATGTTTTCCCTGAAGATATAAGTTCAGTCCCAAAATAAATTTTCAAATATAAAACAGCTATAATAATGTTCCAACCAATAATTTTATATTACCGTAAAATTGGAAGAGAAGTAGCTAGTTTTTAGGATAATATGAAAATGTTAGTAATAAAGCATTATTAGGAAATATGGAGCAACCTTCTGTTACCATGGGCTTTGTTTTTAGATCCATGATTTGATAAAAATTCATGTGTCCCTTTCTGTTTATTTTAAAAAGAGATAAAAACCTACCACAGTAAAATGCCTCCAGGTCTAAGCCTAGTGCCTTAGAAATAAAAATTTATTATCAAAGGATGGCTAAAGCCTCAGCTCATCCAAAGAGCTCCTCCTACTGTTTCTCCGAAATATAAAATGAGCCTGAAGAGAGAAACTTTAAGAACCAGAGCATGACAAAATCAAGGCAGAGGAACCAGAAGAGTTAAAGCCCCTGAGTCAGGGCTGGGATTCTGATTGTTAAACAGGAAGAGCTAAAAGTCAAACCCCGACAGGGACGAAGCTTCTAGGTTCATTCTCAAGGCCTTCCCTTCCCTTAAGCTGCTTTGTCTAGGAACTGTGCTCACTTGCAAATTTGCAGAGGCTTTTTGGCAATATCTGAACTCAAAGAAATGCAGCTCTAACAAGAAGATTCCAAGCACATGACAGAGTGTGGGAGAGAATTTTTGAACAAAGCACCTTTTCCCATTATCCCCAAACACTCCAAAGCCAGTGTCTACTGTGCACACAAATCACCCTGAAGGAAGTGAAAGGTATATTCAGATATAAAACAATTATTTTTAAAAAACAAGTTGTTAGTAATAAGTTTCTAACAACTTAGAATTAATGTATTAATGTCTGATTAATTCGAATTCTTAGTCTCTGTTTTTCAGTCTATGGAAATGAGAGCAAATGCCTGAACCACAAAGAGAAAACAGTAAATGCGTTAAATAGTAAAGGTTGAAAGGTTATACACCAACTTAACACATGGGAAGATGAAGAACTGGGGACAAAATAAGGTGTTTTTCTTTCTACTCGATATAATTCTATATGTTGAATTTTTTATAATAAGCCCGTTTTTACGTAAAACTTCTGAAATTTTTTTAAAGTTATCTAAAATAATATTATTAACTGCGACACACTTACCCATCTAGGTAGTAATCCATGCTCCTATTTGGTCACTTCATTCAGTCATCCCACAGGCTGGCTCCTCTGGGGCACCAGTCCCCAGACCAGGCACTGCAGAGGCTGCAAAGACAATCCTTGTAATAGCAAACATTTACAAAGTGCTATGTGGCAGGCACTGTCTCAAGAACTTATCAGAGCTATCTCATTTAATCCTCACCCGGTTATGTCAGACCCACTCCTCAAATGAGAAAACAAGGCACAGCGAGATTAAGTAAATTGCTCAAGACCATTCAGCTGACACTGGTGGAGCAGATCGTTGGGCTTCAAGCTGCACCTTTAATCACTATGCTATTTTGCCTCTCTAAAGGTGAAAACCATTCCCAACCTCTGAAGGTTTACAGTCTAGTTGGAAAGAAATATAGAAAACAATAACACATTATAGATGGTATGACAAAGGTACACACAAAGAAAAAAGAAGAAAACGATTGAGTGTGGTTGGGAGGGGTGAGGAGTGTCAAGGAACATTGCCTAGAGGAAGCCTCCGGCAAAGCCAAGACCTGGTCTCACAAGAGCTGAGGGAGGAAGGGTAATGAACATCTATTGCACACCTGCCACGTACCAGGTGCTTGGTGAGTGTATTAGTCCATTTTCACGCTGCTGATAAAGACATACCTGAGACTCAGCAATCTACAAAAGAAAGAAGTTTAATTGATTCGTAGTTCCACGTGGCTGGGAGGCCTCACAATCATGGCAGAAGGTGAAAAGCACAACTCACATAGTGGCAGACAAGAGAAGGAAGCTTGTGCTGGGAAATTCCTCTTTATAAAACCATCAGATCTCGTGAGACTTACTCACTATCGTGAGAATAGCACAGGAAAGACCTGCCTCCATGATTCGATTACCTCCCACTGGGTTCCTACCACAGCATGTGGGAATTATGGTAGTTACAATTCAAGATGAGATTTAGATGGGGACACAGCCAAACCGTATCAGTAAGTATTTATACAGGTCATCTCATTCTAGTCCCATAATAGCCCCTATGAACTATATGTTGTCTCTATTTTACTGATCAAGAGACTAATACCCTAAAAGTAAAATAACTTGTCTAAAACCAAATAGTTACCAAGTGCCAGAGTGAAGAATGAACTTTTATGTAACTTAGAAGCCCATGCTCTTTCCACTCCCACCTCCCCCACCACACACACACACACACACACACAAGCACACACAAGCACACATACACATGCACACACACACACACACACACACACACACAGAAGGAGGAGAAAAGGAGGAAATAGCAAAAAGACATTTAAAAATCCTGTAAAAACAAAATAGTAATTAATAATAATAAAATAGTAAGTTAAAAATAATATACAGTGAGTCTCTCACGGTTAAATAAAATAATAACAAGATGGTAATAATAAAAATTAATTTAATTTAATAATAAAAAATAAACATGCTGGCATGAGAAATCTCCTTGCTCTGAAAGAGACCTGTTAAGTTAAATAAGCAGGAGACCATTGGTCTGAGGTCATCTCCGTACTTTGAGTTCCTACAAACAAATTACAACTTAGTGAGTAAACAAACCGAAAACCTACCTTTGGAATATAACAACTGGCCAGTCTCAGCCAATCACAGCAGCCCATCACAGACTACCACCTGCTCAGATCATGTTCAGATAGGGCAAACATCAAGCTGTAGCCAGTCAAGCTCTTTCTGCACTTCCCTTTACTGTTTAAACATACCCACTTCCAACTGTGCTTGGTGAGCTCTCTGAACTTTTGCTGGTTCTGAGTACTGCTAATGCATGAATTATTTTCTGCCCAAATAAACTCTGCTAAATTTAAATTGTCAAAGGCTTTTACTGTAACAGACAAAGCTATCCAGCCACAAAGTGAACTATCATAAGATGAACTTCCATTCCTAGAAAAGTTTGTGCAAATTTTTAACATCTGTCAGCCTGTCCTGGAAGGCCCAGGGTGAAAGTTTGGACTACTCGACCTCTAGGGGTTCTTAAATCACAGTGGGTTTCTGTGGTGACAGTTACCCTGAGAAGTTAAGTAGAGCCAAAAAATAAAGTTCCAGTTCTGACTAGTTTTTGTTTCCGTGGCTGCATTGTCAGTTCTCTGAAGAGAAAGGTTGAGTTTCATCCTCTTTGTTATCCTCACTCTTCTCAAGGTCACTCATGACCTTTGAGAGACAAACCTAATGGCCATCTCTCTGTTCTCATGTAACTTTACCTCTCTGCAGTGCTGTACACTTCCTCCCTAAAGCACTTTCTCTATTGATTTCCATAGCCACACCTCTCCATCTTCCTGCCCGTCACACTTTTTGGTTTTTCTCCATCTTTTTTGCTGCTCCTCCTCCTTTTCCCAACTTCAACAATGTTGTGACTTAGAGACACAGTTCTGCACCACCTTCTCTTGGATCTATACTCTCTCCCAACATCAGCTGGTCATGTCCCTGATCTTCCAAAGCCACCTGTATACAAATGTCACCCAAGTGTGTATCTTCAGCTCCAACGTATCTGATATCAGTGTTTTGATGTCCAATAGGCATCTGAAACTAAGCACATTCAAATCAAACCCTTAATTTCCACCCCCTAAACCTCTTCTTTCCCATCTCAGGAAATTATTCAGGACAAAAGCCTCTTTCCCTCAATCCCCACATCTCATCTATCAATATATTTTGTTGTTTCTCGCTCTCTGAAATATATTTTGGCATCAACTACGTCTCACGTCTCACTGTTTCTACTATTTCCACTTTAGTCCAAGACCCTGGACTTACCTGGCTTATCTGAAATAGCCCTGGTGCTCTTCCTGCGCCCACCCTTGCCCACACAGTCATTCTCCTCGCAGCAGCTAGAAGTACATATACAATAAAATCTAAACTCTTCATTGGGACCTTACAAGATCCCAGATGACCCAATCCCTGCCTGCCTCTCCTTGCTTATCTTCCATTACCCCACCTTTGCTCACCAGGCTTTGGCTCCAAGAGCTCCTTCCAGTACCTTGAACATGCCAAGTTTGCTCCTGCTTCAGGCCTTTGCGCTTGTTTGCAATGCTTGGGGTGCTCTTTTCCTCCCTCTTCTCTACCTGATTCCATTTTCTTAAATAACACTCCCTCAGGGAGGCCTTTTCCACCCCACACCTGTCACTCTCTATCACATTAACCTATGTTATTTTCTTCCATAGGCTCTTTGTTAACTTGCTATTGTCTTTATTTCCAAGGAACAGTAAACTCTAAGAGAGCTGGGACTTCACCCATCATGTTCACCAGTGACCCAGCACCTAGAACAGTGCCTGGCATATAATAGGTGCTTAATAAATATTTTTTGAAGAAATTCAGTGTAAGTACTAAAGAAATATTTTTGCTTAACTGAGTCGCCTGGTGACTTTATGCCAGAACTGGAATTAAAGATGTTTAGAAAGCACTGGTTTCTGTTATAAACAAGTGACCCCTAGAGACTCCCCAGTTTCCCATGTTGCCCCAACAAATTTACAGTGGATCTGTTACTAGCAGTGCTGAAAGAGATGACAACCAATAACTCTGGGGCTCAACTTCCTTTGTTTTGCATTCCCAATCTCTTAATGTAGGAAACATAGTTTAAATGATGAATCTGCCTCTTTCTTCCAGGCCCTCCAGTGTTATTATTTGAAATGAAGAGACACCAAAGCAGAAAGCCTGCTTTAGGCCAAGATACAAATTATCTCATTTATATTGTCAGATGTGTGTCATATTCCCCTTGGGGAACTATCCAAAAGTAATGTCAAGAGCCACTTGCAGTTTCATATGAAACATCTCCACATGGACACCCTCTGCAATTTCAAGTGAGTTTGTAGTTCCATTGGAGGCACATTATTTAGAAATGTTCATTATTTTTAGATATTCAAGCAAATCTCATAAGGAGAATTAAGGATTAGGTATTATCAATGTAAAGAGAAAATAATCATTCTTAATCATTACTGCGTTATGTGAAAAAATGACTTCCTTTCATTGAGTTTTGGTTTAAACCACTATTGTAAAATTGGCTTCTGAAAAATTGTCTCAGGTAACTTATTTATAGTCATCATATGGAAAAATGCAATTTGCCTTCAGTATCCTATTATTTCTGCACTTCTCAGTTATTTGTGACCTGAATAAATAAGGCCTGTGGCTTAATAGGATAAGAATACTGCTAAGATCTGTAGAAGCAAAGATAAACCCTCTTCTCTGTTCTCCCCAAGAATATGAGATGAAGGTGCAAGTCATGATACTTTCAAAAAAGCAAGGCCACACACCCAGAGCCTTCCTGAGCAAAGCCCTACTTACAAGGGACACAGAGTGAAGGGCTGGGGCTGGCTTAAATAAGGTGACTCAGGGAGGAAAATCTTTTTTTGTTATAAGCATCTGAATAATTCAAGAAAACATATTTCAACATTGTGTTATCTGGTTTATTGGTCATCACCTTCACATTTCCCCTTGCATATCCAACCACAGCTGAATATTTCATTTCCAACTCCTCTGTTAATGTTACAACTACAAATTAATTTCATTTCCTTATTGGTAATATGCTAAATTTCTTGAGAAGGTTTTAAAAGATTATTAGGAAAAAGATGCCAGAACAGTGCAGAATATCATCACATCCCTAAAAAAGAAAGTCCAGAGATCTCTGGAATAGTGGTGACTTACCAGCCTTCAAAATTACTGAAACACAACTGAAATTTTTAGTCTATGAACTTCAAATCCTTTGACTGATCCCCTGATATAGATATCCACATCCTTCATTTGCTTTCGTTTATCTAACAAATGACATTAAAATGTGATGCACTGATTAGATGAAATTGAATGTGTGTGTGTGTGTGTGTGTGTGTGTGTGTGTGTGTGTGTGTGTGTGTGTGTGATTCCTTGAGGAATCACCACCCAAATACATATTTTCTAAGAATGATGATAATAATGAACTAACTCCTCTACTTCCTACCAGGGAATATATTCCATATATAATTAGACCCATGTTTCTCAAAACATGTTTTACAAAAGGTATATGCCTTGCAACATGGATGCTTGTTCTACCAAAAATGGGAGAAGGATTCTTTAGTTAAATAAGATTGTGAAACCTAAGCATAAAGTTAAATAAGTTGCATTACCACAGAATTTCTTAAGAAATTTTACAACATTTTTGTGTATTGTGAAACTCTAAGAAACAGTTAAAGTTTTCAACATATCCCATAACTGTTTGATAAGGAAAATTTATGAAACCTTGAATGGTACTAGTGTCTTACAGACCAAAGTATAAGAAATCTAACGTAGGTTAGATGAAAGTTAAGTGAGTGCCTACCATACACAAGGATGGTGTTCTTTGAAATATACCTTTTCGTTCAGCCTTGGGGAAAACAGATGATAATAATACCTATCTCACAGGGTTATCATGAAACTGAAATGAAATCAAATATAAGCAATGCCAAGGCTAGCACAAAGAGGGCCAAAATAGACTCTCCTTCTCTGTCCGTAAAGGCAGTACTGTGAGGAAAATAAAATCGTCCTGAATTTTACTGCACCTACACACACTTTTGTATAGATTTGTATGCCTGGGGACAGAATTGTATCATATGACACTTTATTGTCTGGTTCAAGAGTTAAGTCAGTCCAGCCTTGGCCATCTCCCATCCAACTAGGATTTTAGTTCCTTAACTTCACAAGCCTCCATCCACCACTTCCTTTCTTAATTAGACCTATGATCCCTTACACACAGTCAACACACTTGCAAAGACTCAGGCATTCAAGTAGAAACCAAAAACATAGTGCATCTAGTGGCCAAAATAATTAAGTACTTAGCAAAGGATCTGAAGCAAAAATATATTACTATTTAGGATGCAAGTGCTGAACAGTACACTACAACTGCTTTTAGTTTCTAATCTGTTTTAACAACACTGCATGGCAAAGTTGATTAAAATAAATATTTAAATAAAATCTAAGTTGAACAAAGCATTACAAAATGTTTAAGCCGCTCGTGACTCACAATTCATCAGTGATACGTTAGTGCCCTCTGCTGCTGGCTGGGTTTTCCAACAGCTCAGAATTTCAATACGGCTTTTCTTTTTCTCCCTTTTTTATTTTCCTTTTTTTTTTTTCCCCTCTTTTTCTTTTAAGAATATTGCAGTGTATTGTTTTGGTTCAGCATTTTACACATAAATTAATAAAATTGGTAGAATGGTAATCAGGATGCATGGGATTGTTTTAAATTATTGTTTGTGTTTTGACAACTCAAAAAAAATTCTTGATCAAAATTACTTAGAGATTTCATATTGAGCTGCAATCATGGAACACAGCATGTTATTGCTCTTTAACTGTAAAATACCCCATAAAAGGGAATTTATGTAGCTATCATGCTAGCATATCATATAGGTTCCAATTTTCATTGATTAAAAATATAATTTACTCCTCATTTTGCATGGCTTATTTCTTAACGGTTGTCAGATTTAGCAAATAAAACTATGTCCCAGGTACTTGCATGGAACCTATTTCTACTAAATACTTATACTAAAAAATGCTAAATTGTTAGGTTAAAAAAGGTATTTATGGTTGAGAAATTCAAATTTAACTGGATTTCCTGTATCTTACCTAGTGACCTTATCTATACTCATGTGTGCTCTGAATCTCATAATTGAAATTCTTTTCTGTTATGATATTCAGAAACTTTATCCTACCATAATAATGTGTAAAAGCAAAACATATCTTTCTCCATTTTATATTTCTTCCCTCACATGTTGTGAAAAACTGAATAGGTTTTCACATATCAACGCTTAATGCAAAAGACTGAATGAGCAGGGTTTGTTAGTCGTGAGATTAAAAACATTTGTTCTTAAAAGAAGAGTTATTTAATTAATGAATGGATTAAATGAGAACAGTTCTGAATTCCTCAGCTTCCTTTATGGAACAACAGACTTACTATATAAAAAGCATATAAAAAGTTCTGTTTTGTTCTAAGAATGGTAAGTTAGAAAGTAAGGGCACCCAGATGCAATATTATCCAAAAGTAGTGAGTCTTAAACTTGCACTGCTGAATCACTTGTGGAAGTTTTTGGGGGGTTGGTTGGTTTGTTTCTGAGACAGCTCTGTCACCCACGCTGGAGTATGGTAGCATAATCACAGCTCACTGCAGCCCCAAGCTCTTGGGCTCAAGCGATCCTCCCGCATCAGCTTCCCAAGTAGCTGAGACAGGTGCACCACCATGCCTGAGTAATTTGATTCATTGATTCATTGATTGATTGATTGATTTTAGAAACAGGATCTCACTATGTTGTCTAGGCTGGTCTCAAACTCCTGGCCTCAAGAGATCCTTCTGCCTCAGCCTCCAGAGTCCCTGGTATTACAGGTGTGAGCTACTGCAGCTGGCCAGAGGGTGCTTCTTGATTTTAATGTACACATGAATGAAACAGATTGATCTGACAGAATCTGGGCATTTCTAATTAGCAGCTAGTTGATGCCATTGCTGCTAAGCCAAGGACCACACTTTGAGAAGCAAAATTTTAGGAGAGACCAAAAAAGAAAAATATTTTTTTTCAATATGGAACTACATAACGTCTGTGTGATTGAAAATGCAGATTACTTACCACCACATTACTGCCAGAATGTAACGATAACTGCCACAGAAACGAAGGATGGGAGCGGAGATAAAAGAAAACAATCTTTTTTTCTTGAGACGGTTTCACTCTTGTTGCCCAGGCTGGAGTGCAATGGCCCGATCTCGGCTCAGGGCAACCTCCGCCTCCCAGGTTCAAGCGATTCTCCTGCCTCAGCATCCCGAGTAGCTGGGATTATGGTATCTGCCACCACACCCAGCTAATTTTGTATTTTCAGTAGAGACGGAGTTTCTCCATGTTGGTCAGGCTGATCTTGAGCTCCTGACCTCAGGTGATCCACCTGCCTTGGCCTCCCAAAGTGCTGGGATTACAGGCCTGAGCCACTGCGCGCGGACAAAAATGAATCTTAATAGTCCCACAGTGGTGTTCAGTGTGCCACCTTCAGTTCCTTTATCGTTTTCTGCCACAGTAACTCTCACTAGCAAAATGGAATTAATATTTGCTCCCTCACTACTTTTTCAAAATTCGAGAATTTGCATTAGATCATCTTATATGCAGCATCCCAAATATGCAGTAATTTAAAGCATACAAGTTTAGACCACATTAGAATTGAGTTCGTAGTTTATTTCCATTGGACCTCTTTTAACCATTTTGGTCTGTTGGAGCTTAAAGTAGTAAGATGCAGATTGTGCAACCATGTGGAGCTGATCAAACCAACCCCTGAAAGTGTAACTGGTAAATTTCTTCAAGTGCTTTTGAAAAATTAATCAAGACAGGTTTGGTGAACCTTTGCTGAGAGTGTCATTAGGACAAATGACTTGGGTCCCAATATATTATCATAAAGGAAAACTCCAGCTGCAAATCCCAAGGTGACCCATTCATCTCACTTGAATGGAAAATAATGACTTTTTAAGCATTGCAAATAATTCTGCTGGTTTAAAATCAATTTGGTTAACACAACTAAATTGAACTATTTGATCTTTCATGTTCAAAAACCACCAATTTGACTCAAACATTCACATTTTAATATGGAAACAGCCACCACAATCTTCCAATGCCTTCCAAAATGGTTTATACAGACACATTATAGAAAACAGTGCATATAGCATTGTCTTTAAAATTTTTCGAGAATTAGTAATAAGAATTGATATTGAAATATTCTGCCTTAAGCACTCATATTTCACCTCAAAGCCAATGCCTTTTGTTTTTTGTTTTTGTTTTAGACAGAGTCTCACTTTGTAACCCAGGCTGGAGTGCAGTGGTATGATCTCAGCTCACTGCAACCTCCGTCTCCTGCGTTCAAGCGATTCTCATGCCTCAGTCTCTCAAGTAGCTGGAATTACAGGTGCCCACTACCATGCCTGGCTAATTTTTTGTGTTTTTAGTAGAGACAGGGTTTCACCATGTTGGCCAGGCTGGTCTTGAACTCCTGACCTCAATAGATCTGCCCACCTCATCCTCCCAAAGTGCTGGGCCACTGCAGTCATGAGCCACTGCACCCAGCCCAAAACCCAATGCCTTTATAAAGTCTTTTGCTTGTATTTACCAGAGAAGGTAGAGGTGTTACAAAGTGTACATCAAGTTCCACTGAATAGCCTATCTCCCCACCCCACCACCTTCGAAGTTACAACACCTACTTGGAGCACACTGACTTGGTCAATGTTAAAGACCTACTTTCAGTTCTTATTTTAATGAATCAGTTCATGATATTTAACCCTAGTAACCACCCTCTCTCTTCTCAAAACTCTTCTGGTTTTTTTTACAGGAAACGCTCCTCCTTTTGGCCTCTTTGGCCGCATTTTTTCCATCTCTTTCTTCTCTGGCCAAACCTTAAATGCAAATATTCCCCTATTTCTAAGCTTTACTGTCTTCCCTTCCTATTCTATTTATTTTTTCTTCATTTTTATGGCTTTTCCTGTTGCCCATAAAGTGATAATAACATCTACAACTCACAGCCTGGCCTCACCTCCAAGCCCTAGACCCATGCTGTCCAATAGGGTAGCTGCTAGCCACAGGTAGCTAATAAATGTAAATTAATTAAAGTTAAATAAAATTTAAAACTCCATTCCTCAGTCACTAGCTGCATTCCAATACTCAATAACACTTTTAGCTGGTGTATACTGTATTGGATAGTTCTGACCAAGAATATTTCCCTCATCACAAAAAGTTCCGTTGGACAGTGCTACCTAAATAACAATAGCTAACACACAGTTGCTCTTCAACTTACAATAGGGTCATGTCCTGATAAACCTATAGTAAACTGAAAATATTGTAAGTCAAAAACGCATTCCATACACCTAACCTACTGAACATCAGAGCTTAGCCTGGCCTGCCTTACACGGATCCAGAACACTTACGTTCGCCTACAGTTAGGCAAAATCATCTGGCAACACAGTCTACTACAGAGTACGGGTTGTTAACCCTCATGTTCAAGTGGCTAACTGGGAGCTGCAACTCACTGCCACTGCCCAGCATCAAAGAGAGTGTCATATCATTTTCATGACATCACATAGTCAAAAAATCCTAAATCAAACCATCATAAGTCGGGGGCCGTCTGTACAGCATTTTCTATGTGTCAGGCTTTGATTATGTTCTCTCTCTCTGTGCATATGTTCTCTTTCTCTCTCACACACTCTCTGTCTATCCATCTCTATCTCTTTCTCACCCTGTATAACATTTCAGTCAATGACAGACCACACATACAATGGTGGTCCCATGATACTAAAATGGAGCTAAAAAACTCCAATCGGCCCGTGATGCAGTCATGGTAAATTTATAGCAAAACGCATTGCTGACGTTAGCATAGCATTTTATGCACCATACACAATATTACGTACCATACATAATACTTGATGATAATAAACAACTGTGTTACTGGTTTATGTATGTGCTACATACTTTTTATCATTATTTTAAGAGTGCACTCCTTCTACTTATAAAAAAATGTTAACTGTAAAACATCTTCAGGCAGGTGCTTCAGGACATATTCCAGAAGAAGGCATTGTCAGCATAGGAGATGACAGCTCTATGCATGCTATTGCCTCTGAAGACCTTCCAGTGGGACAAGATGTGGAGATGGAAAACAGAGATATTGGTGATCCTGACCCTGTATAGGCCTAGGCTAATGCGTGTGTTTGTGTCTTGGTTTTTAACAAAAAAGTTTTGAAAGTTAAAAAAATAAAATAAAAATTTTTTAAATAAGAAAAAGCTTACACAATAAAGATATAAACATTTTTGTGCAGCTGTGCAATGTGTTTGTGTTTTAAGCTAAGTGTTACTACAAAAGAGTCAAAAAGTCTTGAAAAATTAGGCTACTATAACCAAAACAGTATGATGCTGGTACCAAGACAGAGATATAGACAAGTGGAAAAGAACAGAGGCCTCAGAAATAACGCCACACAACTTCAACCATCTGATCTTTGACAAATCCGACAAAAACAAACAATGGGGAAAGAATTCCCTATTTAATAAATGGTGTCAGGAAAACTGGCTAGCCATATGCAGAAAGCTGAAACTGGATCCCTTCCTTACACTTTGTACAAAAATTAACTCTGGATGGATTAAATATTTGAACATGAGGCCTAACACCGTAAAAACTCTAGAAGAAAACTTAGGCAATACCATTCAGGACATAGTCATGGGCAAGGACTTCATGACTAAAACACCAAAAGCAATGGCAACGAAAGCCAAAATAGACAAATGGGATCTAATTAAACTAAAGAGCTTCACACAGCAAAAGGAACTATCAACAGAGTGAGCCAGCAACCAACAGAATGGGAAAAAATTTTTTGCAATCTATTCATCTGACAAAGGGCTAATATCCAGAATCTATGGAGAACGTAAACAAATTAAAAAAAAAAAAAAAAAGCCCTGTCAAAAAGTGGGCAAAGGATATGAACAGACACTTTTCAAAAGAAGACATTGATGCAGACAACAAACATATGAAAAAAAGCTCATCATCACTGGTCATTAGAGAAATGCAAATCAAAACCGCATTGAGATACCACCTCACACCAGTTAGAATGGTGATTATTAAAAAGTCAGGAGGCAACAGATGCTGGAGAAGATGTGGAGAAATAGGAACACTTTTACACTGTTTGTGGGAGTGTAAATTAGTTCAACCATTGTGGAAGACAGTGTGGGAATTCCTCAAGGATCTAGAAATAGAAATGTCACGTGGCCCAGCAATCCCATTACTGGGAATATACCCAAAAGATTATAAATCATTCTATTATAAAGATACATGCACACTTATGTTTATTGAGGCACTGTTGACAATAGCAAAGACTTGGAACCAACCCAAATGCCCATCAATTATAGACTGGATAAAGCAAATGTGGCACATATACACCATGGAATACTATGCAGCTATAAAAAAGGATGAGTTCATGTCCTTTGCAGGGACATGGATGAAACTGGAAATCATCATTCTCAGCAAACTGACATAAGAACAGAAAACCAAACACTGCCTGTTCTCATTCATAAGTGGGTGTTGAACAATGAGAACACACAGACACAGGAAGGGGAACATCACACACTGGGGCCTGCTTGTGATGGGGGGCTAGGGGAGGGATAGCAAGGGGTGGGGGGCTAGGGGAGGGATAGCATTAGGAGAAATATCTAATGAAGATGACGGGGTGATGGATGCAGCAAACCACCACCATGGCACGTGTATGCCTATGCAACAAACCTGCACAATCTGCACATGTACCCCAGAACTTAAAGTATAATAAATAAAGGAAAAAAAAGTCTTGAAAAATTAAAAAGTTTACAAAATTAAAAAGTTACAGTAAGCTAAGGCTAATGTATTATTTAAGAAAGAAAAATGTTTTTTATAAATTTAGTGCAGCCCAAGTTTACAGTGTTGATCATGTCTACACTATTGTACAGTAATGTCCTAGATCTTCACATTCACTCACTACTGACTCACCCACAGCAACTCCCAGTCCTGTAAGCTCCATTCATGGTAAGTGCCCTAGACAGGTGTACCATTTTGTTATCCTTCTTACTGTACCTTTTCTACTTTAAGATACATTTAGATACACAAATACTCACCATTGTGTTACAGTTGCCTACAGTAGTCAGTATGGTAACATGCTGTATAAGTTTGTAGCCTAGGGGCAATAGGCTATACCATGTAGCCTCGATGTGTAGTAGACTATAACATCTAGGTTTGTGTAAACACACTCTATGATGTTTGCATGACAATGAAACTGCCTAATGATACATTTCTCAAAACATTTCCTTATCATTAAGCAACACATGACCGTATATATGTTTTCTCTCTATGTGTGTGTATATATATGTTCTCTCTATATATATATAAAATAATATCCTGCATTAATATATATGCTCTCTCTATATATGCTTTCTCTATATATGCTTGTTTTATATATATGCTCTATATATATATTCTCTACATATGTGTGTGTTCTCAATATATATATGTTCTCTCTTTGTATGTTCTATCTATACATTTTTTATATATAGTATATATTTTCTCTGTACATCTATATGTATTTTCTACATACATATGTGCTGTTTATATCTATATATGCTCTCAGAGGGTGTATGTTTTGTGTGTGTACTATGTGTTCATACATGTGTATATGCATGCTGTGTATTATGTGTGTATATACATACACATACATACACAGACACATACACACATGCATATATATATATATATATATATACACACTCATTTAATTCCCACAACAAATTTCTGGGGTAGGAATTATTATTCTCCTCCCCATTTTACAGTTGAGGGAATCAAAGCACATAGAGGTTTAGCATTGCCCAGAGGCCATGTTTTTAACTACTGTGATAAATTGCCTAGATGGTATTTGTAGTTTATATTTCTAGCTGCCTACCTGGAGTCCTACAGACTCCTAAAACTTATCACATCTGAAATAATAATAATTGTATCTTCCATTTCCTTCACCCCTAAATAACCCATCTGTGCCCCCTGTCTCAGTCAATCCCTATCCACCCCAGCTGCTAACCTAGAGTTATCCTTGTCTCTTCTTTCATATATTGAAGCTATCACCCACTCTGGTCAGGAAAGTTTCTAAACAAGGTTTTTGGTTAATGAAATAGTTCATATATATGTAAGATAGTGTGAGGGAAATTGGTGTCCAGGGAGTAATCACAAGTAACACGGTAACAAGCTGTTTGTGGTTTTGTTCATTGTTGCCCCCATGAATTAGTTTCCCATAACCACTGTAACAAAATTACCACAAACTCCACAGTTGAAAATAATACGAGTATTTTATCTTACAGTTCTGGAGATCAGAAGTCTGAAATGAGTCACAGGAGCTAAAACCAAGATGTAGACAATGCTGTGTTTCTTCTGGAGGTTCCAAACAGAGAATCCATTTCCTTGTCTTATCTAGTTTCTAGAGGCTGCCTATATGCCTTGGCCCCTGGCCTCCACTTTCAAAGAATATCATTCCAACCTCTGCCTCCATCCCCAAACCTCCCTCTCCATCCTCAAACTTTGTTCTTCTTTCTTTGATGTTCTTTCCTCCCTCTTATTTTGATTAAATTGTGCCCACCTGTATGATAACTGGACTATGTATATGTGGGTCTATTTCAGCTTTTTGTCTTTCTGTCATCCTCAGCTGCACTCAATAATAAAAAGATAAACAATCCAAGAAAAAAATGGGCAAAATATTTGAACAGACACTTTTACAAAAGAAATATATTTTAAAATTTATAATTGTTTAATAAACACAAGAAAATTGTTCAATATCATTAGTCATCAAAGAAGTGAAAATTGAAACTACAATAAGAAACCCCTACACACCTACTAGGATGACTAAAATTAAAAAGACAGCTGACAATATTTGTTATAATACAAAGCAAATAGAGCTCACATACACTACTGGTGGGAATCTGAAATAGCCAGCCACTTTGGGAAAAGTTAAATATACATATATTTAAAGTTAAAGTTAAATATACATATATTATTTGATTCTGCTATTCTACCCTAGGTATTTTACTTATTTGTAGAAAGGAAAACATATTCACAAAAAGACTTGTACAAGAACGTTCATAACTGCCTTATTTATAACACCTAAAACTAAAAACAACCCATTATCTATAAACAGGAGAATGAATAAGCAAATTGTTATATATTCATACCATTGGACATGTCTCAGCAATAAAAAGAATGAAATACTAATAAATGCAATAAGACCAATAAAACTCACAGACATGCTGAGCAAAAAAAACCAGATACAAAAGAGCATATATTTAATGATTTCACGTGTATGAAATTCTAGAACAGGCAAAACCAATCCATGGAGGAAAAAAATTCAGAAAAGTCCCTGGGTGGTGGGAAAGAGGGAAACTAACTGAGAAAAAAAAAGGAAGGAATTTTCTGGGGTAATGGGGGTGTTCTACATTTTAGGATGTGGGTTACACAAATGAACATACTATCCAAATTGTGTAGTTAATATTTGGATATCTCACTATAGGTGAAATTTACTTTAAAAAATGAATGGATAATAGCTGAAAGTATAGATTAAACAAAACAGCAGAATGTTGACAATTGTCAAACCTCAGTCATAGGTGCAAAGATATTTATTATACTTTGTTTGCTTTGTAAATGTCTGACATTTTCTATGATGGAGTTTGTTTAAATTGGTAGAAATTAATTAAAGGTTAATATGCACCGAATTCTAAATGCAATAATCTTCTATTTTAACTAAAACTATATGAGAACTGGTATAACCACACAGTTTTTGCTAGGCAGAAAACTGAGTGCTAAACAATTAAGAAACTATTGTTTTGTTTCATTCATTTATGCCCTTGGGTGAATGAAGAGCAGAAAAGGAGGAAACAGAATAATGTGAGTCTGTAGCAATCAGACCATGCTATTTCAACTATTCACCTCCTCAAGAGGATAGCGATATTCAGCCAAGATATTACCAAACCTAGTTATTTGTTCATTAAACTCGCTTCAGAGCAATGCCCTGAGTGTATAATTAATAAATGTTAATTTATGTTCATGATAATGTTGCACTTGAATTTTTTAACTTTTTTCTGAATTTAAAATATTTGAGAAGCAAGAGCCAAACATTCTGCTAATAAGCCTGTATTTTTCTTTCATTATTCTCTTTTTTCTTTCTCTTCCCTGCTGATTTCTACTTCTAACTTTTGCAATGCAAGTGTTAGAGTCCCTAAGGGCTGACTTTGGTTCTATAGAAATTACCAAGTAGAGTATCTGGGATTATATTGAACAGCATTGTTTATTCAACAGGTACCTATGTTAAGTAGAAGGAAAACAAAAATTGTGTGATGCCCTGAGTAGCAAATGGCAGCTTCTCTGAGTGCTAACTGCATTCACACTTCCTCATAACCAAAGTGGTCAAATACAAGGGGGAAAAAATTACAATGGATCAAGAAAACTCTCCTAACATAATGCTTCAGAGTCCTAGAGCAAAAGTCAAAGTGATATGCACACTCCAAATCTGTCTGTAGGATCAAAGTCAGATCAGACAAGCCACTAACATGGCCACCTGTTAATAGGAAACCCTGAGGAGCCTCAGAAGAGTCAAGGTGGCTGGACTAAGAGCTCACTAGGAAACTACAGTTCCCTTTCATTCTCCAAACCACTGCATGAGGAGAGACTCAATCTAAAGAAAAAAATAGATATTGCACTCATTCAATAGGTATTTATTAAACACTCACTGTCTATTATGTGCTGATGTAGGCACCAGGGATACAGGAGAAAACAACATGGGCTGAGTCTTTGTCACTGTGGGCAACAGCTGCATTAAGGAGGAAGTGCAGGGTGACCTGGGGTGTGTAACACAGCATATATTTGAGGATATATAACCTGGGTTGAGACCCAAGTTAAGGCTCAAGAAAAAATGTCCAGACATAAATAACTCTATTTCTAATTGGCTCAAAAATTGGTTCAGTCAATGGAAAGAAACCATAACCTCAATTCTTACCTCTCTAGCAACTGTGATAATTATACTTCTCATTAGATGTTGTGTCATACCATGCATCTGAGGACTCGTTCAGAGGCTAATAGACACAACCCTTACTAAAATATCCCCAACCCCTCCTCCACCCTATTCAGATAGATTAATTCTTTTAGAAGAACAAACAGAACAACTAAGCCAAGACATGTTAAGGAAGTTTGAAGAAAAACGAAAGCTATAGAGAGGGTACAAAATGACCAAATAGGAACAGCTCTGGAGTGCAGTTCCCAGTGAGACCAATGCAGAGAGTGAGGGATCACCATGTTTCCAAACTAGTTTTTACTGCCCACAGACCAGAGATTCCCAGGCTGAAAAGCATCACAAGTTTGAAGCATGGCTGTTTCAGCCAGCTCCACAGGTCTCCGCACAAAAACTCACACAAATCTGGGCAGCTGTTTCAACTGGCGCCTGGAAAGCCTGGGATACAGAGATGCTCATTCAAATAACAAAAGGGGGGCTGAAACAGGGAGCTAGGTTATCTAGCGCAGCAGGTCCCACCCCCACAAGGACCAGAAATCTGAACCTCTTTGGATTGAGATTTTCACAGCAAGTGCAGCTGGACCTGGGTCAGTCCAGCTCGGTGGGGGGAAGGGCATCAGGCTTTACCAAGGTAGTCCACCGTTACCGAGGCAGTCCACCTTTACCAAAACAGTCCGCCATTACCAAGGCAGTCTGCCATTACTGAGGCAGTTCTAACTGTATCTCTGTAAAAAAAACCAGAAGGAAGTTCACACAGAAGCTGGGCAGAACCCATGGCAGCTCAGCAATGCCTCTGCTGCCAGACTGTGACTAGACTATCCCCTTGCTGGGCAGGGCATCTCTGAAAAAAAGCAGCAGTATGTCAGGAACTTATAAATAAAGCCCCACCTTCCCAGGACACAGCACCTGGGAAAAAAGATGGTTATGAGTTCTGCTGCAACAGACTTAAACGTACCTGGCCAGCAGCTCCGAACAGAACAACAGAGCTCCAAGCTCAGCACTTGAGTTCCTACATGGGACAGACTGTCTCCTCAAGCAGCTCCCTGACCCCCATATACCCAAAGAGACACTTTATAAAAGAGAACTCAGGCTGATATCTCATGGGTACACTCCTGGGACAAAGATAACAGAAGAAGAAACTGGCAGCAACCCTTACTGTTCTGTAGACACCACGGGTGATCCCCAGGCAAGCAGGTAGACCTCCAGCAGTCCTACAGCAGAGGGGCCTGATTGTTAGAAGGAAAACTATAAAACAGAAAGAAATAACTTCAACATCAACAAAAGGACATCCACTCAGAGACCCATCTGAAAGTTACCAACTACAACGATCACAGGTAGATAAATCCATGAAGATGGAAAGAAACCAGTGCAAAAAGAATGAAAACACCAAAAACCAGAACACCTCTCCTCCTCCAAGGGATTACAACTCCTTACCAACAAGGGAACAAAGCTAGATGGAGAATAAGTCTGAAGAATTGAGGGATCACAACTCCTCACAACCAAGGGAACAAAGCTGGATGGAGAATGAGTCTGATGAATTGACAAAAACAGGCTTCAGAAGGTGGGTAATAACAAACTTCTCTGAACTAAAAGAACATGTTCTAACCCAATGCAAAGAAACTAAGAACCTTGAAAAAAGATTAGACAAAATGCTAACAAGAATAAACAGCTTAGAGAAGAATATAAATGACTGGATGGAGCTAAAAAACACAACACAAGAACTCCACAAATCTTACACAACTTTCAATAGCCAAATCGACCAAGCAGAAGAAAGGATATCACAGGCTAAAGATCAACTCAATGAAATAAAACAAGAAGGCAAGATTAGAGAAAAATGAATGAAAAGAAATTAACAAAGCCTCCAAGAAATATGGGATTATGTGAAAGCTACATTTGATAGGTGTACCTGAATGTGACAGAGAGTCTGCATCTAAGCTGAAAAACACTCTTCAGGATATTATCCAGGAAAATTTCCCCAACCTAGCAAGGCAAGCCAACATTCAAGTCCAGGAAATACAGAGAACATCAAGATATTTCTGAAGAAGAGCAAACCTAAGGCACATAATCATCAGATTCACCGGAGTTGAAATGAAGAAAAAAATGCTAAGGGCAGCCAGAGAGAAAGATTCGGTTACCCACAAAGGGAAGTCGATCAGACTCACAGTAGATCTCTCAGCAGAAACCTTACAAGCCAGAAGAGAGTGGGGGCCAATATTCAACATCCTTAAAGAAAAGAACTATCAACCCAGAATTTCATATCCAGCCATACTAAGCCTCATTAGCAAAGGAGAAATAAAATCCTTTACGGACAAGCAATTGCTGACAGATTTCATCACCACCAGGCCTGCTTTACTAGAGCTCCTGAAAGAAGTGCTAAACATAGAAAGGAACAACCAGTAGCAGCCACTCCAAAAATGTACCAAATGGTAAAGACCATCAATACAATGAAGAAACTGCATCACCTAATGGGCAAAACAACCAGCTAGCATCAAAATGGCAGGATCAAATTCACACATAACAATATTTACCTTAAATGTAAATGAGCTAACTGCCCCAATCAAAAGACACAGACTGGCAAATTGGATAAAAAGCCAAAAGCCATCAGTGTGCTGTATTCAGAAAACCCATCTCACGTGAAAGGACGCACATAGGCTCAAAATAAAGGGATGGAGGAAGATTTACCAAGCAAATGGAGAGCAAAAAAAAGCTGGAGTTGCAATTCTTGTCTCTGATAAAACAGACTTTAAACCAAAAAAGATCAAAAGAGATAAAGAAGGATATTACATAATGGTAAAAGGATCAATGCAACAAGAAGAGCTAACGATCCTAAATATATATACATCCAATACAGGAGCACCAAGATACATAAAGCAAGTTCTTAATGACCTACAAAGAGACTTAGACTCCCACACAATAATAATGGGAGACTTTAGCACCCCATTGTCAATATTAGACAGATCAACAAGACAGAAAATTAACAAGGATATCCAGGACTTGAACTCAAACCTGGACCAAGCAAGCCTAATAGACATTTACAGAACTCTCCACCCCAAATTCACAGAATATACATTCTTCTGAGCACCACATCACATATACTCTAAAATTGACCACATAATTGGAAGTAAATCACTTCTTAGCAAATGCAAAAGAATGGAAATCATAACAAACAGTTTCTCAGACCACAGTGTAATCAAGTTAGAATTCAGAAACTAACTTAGAACCACACAGCTTCATGAAAACTGAACAACTGGCTCTTGACTGCTGACTGGATAAACAATGAAATGAAGGCAGAAATAAAGATGTTCTTCAAAACCAGAGAATGAAGACACAACATACTAGACTCTCTGGGACACCTTTAAAGCAGTCTCTAGAGGAAAATATACAGCAATAAGTGCCCACACGAGAAGCAAGGAGAGATCTAAAATTGACACCCTATCAACAAAATTGAAAGAGCTAGAGGAGCAAATCAACAAAACTCAAAAGCTAGAAGAAGACAAGAAATAACCAAGATCAGAGTGGAACTGAAGGAGACAGAGACACAAAAAAACCCTTCAAAAAATCAATAAATCCAGGAGCTGGTTTTTCAAAAAGATCAACAAAATACACCACTAGCCAGATTAATAAAAAAGAAAAGAGAGAATAATCAAATAGATACAATAAAAAACCATAAAGGGGATATCAACACCGATTCCACAGGGGGGAAAAAAAATCATCAGAGATTATTACAAACAACTCTACATACATAAACTAGTAAACCTGGAAGAAATGGATAAATTCCAGGACACTTCCATCCTCCCAAGCCTAAACCAGGAAGAAGTCAAAACCCTGAATAGACCAATAACAAGGGCAGAAGTTGAGGGAGAAATTAATAGCCTCCCAACCAAAAAAAGCCCAGGTCCAGATGGGTTCACAGACTAATTCTACCAGACATACAAAGATGAGCTGGTACCATTCCTTCTGAAACTAGTCCAAACAATACAAAAAGAGGGAATCCTTCCCAAATCATTTTATGAGACCAACATCATCCTGATACCAAAACCCAGCAGAGACTCAACAAGAAAAGAAAACTTCAGGCCAATATCCATGATGAACATAGATGCAAAAATCTTCAATAAATACTGGCAAACTGATTGCAACAGCACATGAAAAAGCTTATCCACCATGATCAAGTAGGCTTCATCCTGGGATGCAAGGCTGGTTCAACATATGCAAGTCTATAAACGCAATTCACTACATAAACGTAACCAAAGACAAAAACCACATGATTACCTCAATTAATGCAGAGAAGGTCTTTGACAAAATTCAACAGCCCTTCATGCTAAAAACCCTCAATAAACTAGGTATTGATAGAACGTACCTCAAAATAATAAAAGCTATTTACAACAAACCAACAGCCAATATCATACTGAATGGGCAAAAACTGGAAGCATTCTCTTTGAAATCTGGCACTAGACAAGGATGCCCTCTCTCACCACTCCTATTCAATATAGTATTGGAAGTTCTAGCCAGAGCAATCAGGCAAGTAAAAGAAATAAAGCGTATTCACATAGGAAAGGAGAAAGTCAAATTATCTCTATTTGCAGATGACATGATTGCATATTAAAAAACCCCATCGTCTCAGCCCAAAATCTCCTGAAACTGATAAGCAACTTCAGCAAAGTCTCAGGATACAAAATCAATGTGCAAAAATCACAAGCATTCCTATACACCAATAACAGACTTAAAGAGAGCCAAATCAAGAATGAACTGCCATTCATAAGTGCTACAAAAATAATAAAATACTTAGGAATACAACTAACAAGGAATGTAAAGGACTTCTTCACAAACCACTGCTCAATGAAATAAGAGAAGACACAAACAGATGGAGAAAGAGTCCATGTTCATGGTTAGGAAGAATCAATATCGTGAAAATGGCCATATTGCCCAAAGTAATTTACAGATATAATGCCATCCCCATCTAGCTACAAATGACCTCCTTCACAGAACTGGAAAAAACCACCTTAAACTCAATATGGAACCAAAAGAAGCCTGCACAGCCAAGTCAATTCTAACCAAACAGAACAAAGCTGGAGGCATCACACTACCAGACTTCAAACTATACTGCAAGGCTACAGTAAGCAAAACAGCATGGTACTGGTACCAAAACAGAGATACAGACCAATGGAACAGAACAGAGGCCTCGGAGGCAACATCACACATCTACAACCATCTGATCTTTGACAAACCTGACAAAAACAAGCAATGGGGAAACAATTCCTTGTTTAATAAATGGTGTTGGTAAAACTGACTAGCCATGTGCAGAAAGCAGAAACTGGACCCCTTCCTGACACCTTATACTAAAATTAACGCCAGGTGGATTAAAGACTTAAACATAGGACCTAACACCATAAAAGCTCTAGAAGAAAATCTAGGCAAAACCATTCGGGACATAGGCATAGGCAAGGACTTCATGACCAAAACACCAAATGCATTGGCAACAAAAGCCAAAATAGACAAATGGGACCTAATCAAACTCCACAGCTTCTGCACAGCAAAAGAAACAGTGATTAGAGTGAATTGGCAACCAACAGAATGGGAAAAAATTTTTACAATCTACCCATCTGACAAAGGGTTGATAACCAGAATCTACAAAGAACTAAAACAGAGTTACA
This sequence comes from Sapajus apella, assembly GCF_009761245.1. Classification (NCBI taxonomy): domain Eukaryota; kingdom Metazoa; phylum Chordata; class Mammalia; order Primates; family Cebidae; genus Sapajus; species Sapajus apella. The sequence goes on from NW_022436942.1 coordinate 18,748,058, forward strand.
AGAAAAAAACAAACAAACCCATTCAAAAGCGGGCAAAGGATATGAACAGACACTTTACAAAAGAAGACACACATGAGACCAACAAACATATGAAAAAATGCTCATCATCACTGGTCATTAGAGAAATGCAAATCAAAACTACATTGAGATACCACCTCATGCCAGTTAGAATGGCAATCATTAAAAATCTGGAGACAACAGATGCTGGAGAGGATGTGGAGAAATAGGAACACTTTTACACTATTGGTGGGAGTGTAAATTAGTTCAACCATTGTGGAAGAAAGTGTGGCGATTCCCCAAGGACCTGGAAATAGAAATTCCATTTGACCCAGCAATCCCATTACTGGGTATATATCCAAAGGATTATAAATTGTTCCACTATAAAGACACATGCACACGAATGTTCATTGCAGCACAGTTTACATAGCAAAGACCTGGAACCAACCCAAATGCCCATCAATGATAGACTGGACATGGAAAATGTGGCACATATACACCATGGAATACTATGCAGCCATAAAAAATGATGAGTTCGTGTCCTTTGTAGGGACATGGATGAACCTGGAAACCATCATTCTCAGCAAACTGACACAAGAGCAGAAAATCAAACACTGCATGTTCTCACCCATAGGTGGGTGTTGAACAATAAGAACACATGGTCACAGGGAGGGGAGCACCACACAGCTGGGGCCTGTCGGGTGGAAATAGAGGAGGGACAGCAGGGGGTGGGGAGTTGGAGAGAGATAGCATAGGGAGAAATGCCAGATATAGGTGATGGGGAGGAAGGCAGCAGATCACACTGCCATGTGTGTACGTATGCAACAATTTTGCATGTTCTTCACATGTACCCCAAAACCTAAAGTGCAATAAAAGAATTATTCAAAAAAAATACAAAAATTAGGCTGGGCATGGTGGCTCACACCTGTAATCCCAGCATTTTGGAAGGCCAAGGCAGGCAGATTACAAGGTCAGGAGTTCGAGACTAGCCTGATCAATACGGTGAAACCCCATCACTACAAAAATACAAAAATTAGCTGGGTGTGGTGATGGGTGCCTGTAGTCCCAGCTACTCAGGAAGCTGAGGCAGGAGAATCACCTGAATGTGGGAGACAGAAGTTGCAGTGAGTGGAGATCTCGCCACAGCATTCCAGCCTAGGTGACAGAACAAGACTGTCTCAAAAAAAAAAAAAAAAAAAAGAAAGGAAAAATTAGCCAGGCCTGGTGGTGCACACCTGTAATCCCAGCTACTTGGAGGCTGAGGCTGGAGAATCACTTAAACCCAGGAGGCAGAGGTTGCAGTCAGCCAAGATTTTGCCACTGCACTCCAGCCTGGGCAACAGAGCAAGACTCCATCTCAAAAATAAAATAAAATAATAAAATAAAAATAAATAAAATACAAAAAAAAAAATCTTTTCCACATTCTTCACATTTGTAGGGTTTCTCTCCAGTATGAATTCTCTTATGTTTAGTAAAAACTGAGGGCTAATTAAAGGCTTTCCCACATTCTTTACATTTGTAGGAATAGTCTTTAGAATAAATTCTTTTATGTTAAGTATGAAAGCATGCAAAATGATTTGACACACTCTTTTCATTTGAAAGGTTTCTTTCTAGTATGTCTTATGTCTATTTTAATTTCAAAATTTATAAAATACTTTCACACATTTATCACATTGAAATATTTTGCTCTGGTTAGTTGTCAAACACTGGTTAAGTCCATTATGACCTTTTTTGTGCACCTTACGCTCATCCACACTTTTACTTACTTTTCTTAACTATAAATTCTCATACTCACATTTTCCATATCTTTTCAGTATAACTTTTTGGAAAAAAGTTTCTACGTCCTCCTCTGGCCAAAGGTCTTGGGGGTTTGGCTACCATCTCATGTCTCTTCATATTCCAGGGCTTTTTAGTTTTCTCCAGACAGGTGATCAGGTCTGGCTTAGAGACAGCAATACCCAGGAAGACCATGTTTCTATAGTTCCCTAACATCACATTTCTATATAAATTCCACTGTATAGTGTAGAGACATTGCCACTCCTTCAGAGAGAATTCTATGGCCACATCCCTAAATGTCAATGATCTCATTTCCAGGCTTCCAGGGTGTCCTGGCATCTTAGCAGTGGATCTCCCAATACCTGCAGGTCATGGGGCCACAGAGTCTGGACCTCTAGAACCAGAAAACAGAGAAGTGAACACAAGACCTGGAGCTCTGGTTGCAGCAAGAGACAAAGGCCTTTATTTGTCTTTTGACAGTTTGATTATAATATGTCTCAATGTGGCTATCTTTGAGTTCATCCTACTTGGAGTTTGTTGAGCTTCTTGGATGTTTATATTCATGTCTTTCATCAAACTTGAGAAGTTTTCAGCCATTATTTCTTCTAATATTCTCTCTGCCCCTTTTTTTCTCTCTTCTGCTGGAACTCCCACAATGTATACATTGGTCTGCTTGATATTGTCCCATGGGATTCCTAGGCTGTGCTTACTTTTCTTCAATTTCTTTCTTTCTGTTCCTCAGACTCGCTAATTTCCATTGTCCTATCTTCAAGTTTGCTGATTCTTTCTTCTGCTTGCTCAAATCTGCCTTTGAATCCTTCTAGTGAATTTCTTATTTCAATTATTGAAATTTCCAGCTTCAGAAATTTTTTCCTTTCTAGGTTTTCTCTTAATATTGCTATTTTGTTTATACGTAGTCTTCTTAACTTTCTTCATGCCTTCCTTTAGTTCTTTGGGCATCTTTTGCTAGTTCTTTTTTAATTAAATTTTATTTTTAATTTTTGTGGGAACGCATTAGGTATATTTATAGGATACATGAGACATTTTGAAATAGAAATGCAATGCATAATAATCACATCTAGATAAATGGGGTATCCCCCATCTCAAGCATTTATCATTTGTGTTATGAATTACACACTTATTTTAAATGTACAATTAAATTATTTTTTACTACATTCACTCTGTTCTGCTAGCAAATACTGTCTTGTCCATTCTATTTTTGTACCCATTACCCATCCCCAATTTCCCCTCCCTTACCCCAACACCCACACCCCCACCCCATTACCCTTCCTAGCCTCTTGTAACTATCATTCTGCTTTCTCCATGAGTTCATTTTCTTTAAATTTTAGCTTCCATAGGTGAGAACATGAAAAGTTTGTCTTTCTGTACTTGGCTTATTTCACTCAACATAATGACCTCCAGTTTCATCCATGTGGTTGCAAATGACAGGATCTCATTCTTTTATATGGCAGAATAGTACTCCATTGTGTAGGCTGCTTCCAAATCTTGGCTATTGTGAATAGTCCTACAATAAACATGAGAGTACAGATATCACTTTAATATACTAATTTCCTTTCTTTGGGGTATATACTTAGGAATGAGATTGATGGATCATGTAGTCTTTGAGCATCTTTAAGACAGTTGTTTTAAAGTTTTTGTCTAGTAAACCTGACAACAGGTCTTTTCCAGAGACAGTTTTTGTTTGTTTGCTTTTTTCCATAGAATGGGCCATAATTTCCTGTTTCTTTTTATGTCTTGTGATTTTTGTTGAAACTGGACATTTTAATCTAATAATATGGTAAGTCTAAAAGTCAAATACTCTCTCCAGGGTTTGCTGTTTTGTGTTTTTATTTCTGTTGTAAGTTGTCCCTATGATGAGGATCAGTCTGAGATACAAATTTAGGGTCTTCTTGGAGCTTGCACCTTCCCTGCACATGCACTGTAACTTTCTAATTTCTCTTGTATTTGAGGTTACTTTTAAATGTCATAGTCTTTCAGTGTCTGGATCCCAAAAGGGGAAAAAGAAAAATGAATGGCACAGAAAAAAACAAAAAGCACCAGCCTTTTAAATATCCAGGAAGTCACTTCAGCCAGAGGGAGAGGCTTGCAATAATGAAGGGAGGTGCAACCACAATGTCCACAAACCTGTGAACCTCTGTAATCAGAAGCAGCAGTTAGCAATCAAAGCAGAGATTTCCACTATTTGGAGGACAGAGTCTTTTTTTTGTCCACCCTGGCTCCCACAACCTGCATGCAACCTTCTCCAGGAACATGTGCACAGCCATCTGCCACAGGGATAGGGGATGGGGGATGGCTAGCTGCTACTGTGCTAAGAGCTAAAATTGACCAAAATGAACCACAAACTACTCTCCAAGCTTTTCCCTGAATGTTGCAAGCCTTCAATAGACCCATAGTTCCAAAACAGTTACATTAGATTCTATTACTATAACGTTTACCTAAGTGAGAAAACAGATTTCTGGTGCTTCTTTCTCTATTATCTTCCCACAATCCTCAAAATTTGTTTTAAATGTTTAATAAGTTATTAGGCCTGAGATATTACTTTATAATTGATATTTAATAAAATTTTAGCTCAAAAGAATAAATCCTGCTAGTTTAACTGTCTTTAAACGTCTAATCAGCCACATCTGCACATAGGCATCACCACCTATCAATCTAGACATAGGCCAAATGATGTTTGCTAGGAGCAGATTAAAAATGCAGCTGCTAGGAACAGGTGGAAGATGCAGGTAATGCCTGTGTTAAGGGCTATATACACAATGACCATGCTTTCTGGATCCAAAATTCAGATATGGTGCCTAAAAGATTTGAGAATCATTATATGAAAAAATATTAATATATAAAAATTAAATTTGATTGTATTATGAATTTAATGCACTGCCTTTATTTTTGTTACGGTTTTAGTTTGCTTAATTTTATTTATTTTTTTCCATAAGTTATTGGAGTACAGGTGGTATTTAGTTACCTGAGTAAGTTCTTTAGTGGTGATTTGTGAGATTTTGATGCATCCATTGCCCAAGCAGTATACACTGTACCATATTTGCAGTCTTTTATTCCTCAGCCCCCCTCCCTCTCTTCCCCCAAAGTCCCCAAAGTCCACTGAATCATTCTTAAGCCTTTGTTTCCTCATAGCTTAGCACCCACCTATCAGTGAGAACATATGATGTTTGGTTTTCCATTCCTGAGTTACTTCACTTAGAATAATAATATCCAGCCTCATCCATCACTGCAAATGCTGTTAATTCATTCCTTTTTATGTCTGAGTCATCAGTATTCCATCACAGATAGATATAGGTATGGATATACATATAGATGATATATAGATATAGATACATATATCACAGTTTCTTTATCCACTCATTGATTGATGGGCATTTGGGTTGGTTCCACAATTTTGCAATTGTGAATTGTGCTGCTATAAACATGTGTGTCTCAGTGTCTTTTTTGAATAATGACTTCTTTTCCTCTGGGCAGATATCCAGTAGTGGGATTGCTGAATCAAATAGAAGTTCTACTTTTAGTTCTTTAAGGAATATCCACACTGTTTTCCATAGTGGCTGTACTAGTTTATATTTCCACTAGCAGTGTAAAAGTGTTCCTTGATCACTGCATCCACACCAACATCTACTGTTAATTGACTTTTTTATTAAGACCATTCTTACAGAGTATGGTGGTACTGCACTGTGGTTTTAATTTGCATTTCCCTGATTATTAGGGATGTTGAGCATTTTTTCATATGCTTGTTGGCCATTTGTACATCTTCTTTTGAGAATTTTCTATTCATGTCCTTAGCCCACTTTTTGATGGGATTGTTTTATTCCTACTGATTTATTTGAGTTCATTGTAGATTCTGGTTATTAGTCGTTTGTCAGATGTGTAGATTGTGAAGATCTTCTCCCACTCTGTGGGTTGTCTGTTTACTCTGCTGACTGTTCCTTTTGATATGCAAAAGTTATTTAGTTTAAGTAGGTCCCAGCTATTTATCTTTGTTTTTCTTGTATTTACTTTTGGGTTCTTGGTCATGAAATCCTTGCCTAAGCTAATGTCTAGAATTTTTCCAATGTTATCTTCTAAAATTTTTACAGTTTTGGGTCTTAGGTTTAAGTCCTTAATCCATCTTGAGTTGATTTTTATATAAGGTGAGAGAATCCAACTTTATTTTCCTGCATGTGGCTAGCCAATTCTCCCAGCACCATTTGTTGAAAAGGGTGTCCTTTCCCCACTTTATATTGTTTGCTTTGTCAAATATCTGTTGGCTGTAAGTATTTGGGTTTATTCCTGAGTTCTCTATTATGTTCTGTTGGTCCATGTGCCTATTTTTATAGCAGTACCATACTGTTTTAGTGACTATGGCCTTATAGTATAGTTTGAAAGCAAGTAGTGTGATGCCTCCAGATTTGTTCTTTTTGCCTAGTCTTGGTTTGGTTATGTGGGCTCTTTTTTGGTTCCATATGAATTTTAGAATTGTTCTAATTCTGTACAAAATGATGGTGGTATTTTCACAGGGATTGCACTGAATTTGTAGACTGCTTTTGGCAGTATGGTCATCTTCAAAATATTGATTCTACCCATCCATGGGCATGGGGTGTGTTTCCATTTGTTTGTGTGATCTATGATTGATTGATTTCAGCATTGTTTTGTAGTTTTCCTGTACAGGTATTTTGACTCCTTGTTTAGGTATATTCCCAAGGTTTTTGTTTTCGTTTTTGTGTTTTGTTTTGTTTTGCAGCTATTGTAAAGGGGCTGAGTTCTTTATTTGATTCTCCGCTTGGTCACTGTTGGTGTATAGAAGAGCTACTAATTTGTGTATATTAATCTTGTATCCAGAAACTTTGCTGAATTCTTTTATCAGTTCTAAGAGCTTTCTGGAGGAGTCTTTAGGGTTTTCAAGGTAAACAATCATATAATCAGCAAACAGTGACAGTCTGACTTTCTCTTTACCAATTTGGATACCCTTTATTTCTTTCTCTTGTCTGATTGCTCTGGGTAGGACTTCCAGTACTATGTTGAAGAGGCGTGGTGAAAGTAGGCATCCTTGTCTTGTTCCAGTTCTCAGAGGGAATGCTTTCAACTTTCTGCCATTCAGTCTTATGTTGGCTGTGGGTCTGTCACAGATGGCTTTTATTACATTGAGGTATGTCCCTTGTATATCCATTTTGCTAAGAGTTTTAATAATAAAGCAATGCTGGATTTTCTTGAATGCTTTTTCTGCATCTATTGAGATAATCATGTGATTTTTGTTTTTAATTCTGTTTGTGTGGTGTATCACATTTATTGACCTGTGTATGTTAAACCATACCTGCATCCCCAGTATGAAACCCACTTAATCCTGGTGGATTATGTTTTCAATATGTTGTTGGATTCAGTTAGCTAGTATTTTGTTAATGATCTTAGCATCCATGTTCATCAAGGATATTAGTCAGTAGTTTTCTTTTTCAGTTATGTCCTTCCCTGGTTTTGGTATTCAGGTGATGCTGGCTTCATAGAATGAATTAGGGAGGATTCCGTCTTTCTCTATCTTGTGGAATAGTGTTAAGAGGATTGGTATCAATTCTTCACTGAATGTCTGGTAGAATTCTGCTGTAAATCCATCTGGTGCCGGACTTTTTTTGTTGGTAATTTTTTTAATTACCATTTCAATCTCGCTGCTTGTTATTGGTCTGTTCAGGGTATCTAATTCTTCCTGGTTTAAGCTAGGAGGGTTGTGTTTTTCCAAGAATTTATCCGTCTCTTCTAGGTTTTCAAATTTATGTGTGTAAAGGTGTTCATTGTACCTTTGAGTGATCTTTTGTATTTCAGTGGTGTCAGCTGTAATATCTCCTGTTTTGTTTATTAGTGAGGTTATTTGGATTTTCTCTTATTTCCTTGGTTAATCTTGCTAATGGTACATTTATTTTATTTACCTTTTCAAAGAACCAGCTTTTTGTTTATCTTTTGTATTTTTGTTGTTGTTGTTTCAATTTCCTTTAGCTCTGCTCTGATCTTGGTTACTTCTTTCTTCTGATGGGTTTGGGTTTGGTTTGTTCTTGTTTTTCTAGTTCCTTGAGGTGTGACCTTAGAATGTCAGTTTGTGCTCTTTCAGTCTTTTTGATGTCAGTGTTTAGGGCTATGAACTTTCCTCTTAGCACTGCCTTTGCTTTATCCCAGACGTTTTGGTAGGCTGTGTCACCATTGTCATTCAGTTCAAAGAATTTTTTAACTTCCATCTTGATTTTGTTTTTGACCTATTGCTCATTGAGGAGCAAGTTATTCAATTTCCATGTATTTGCATGCTTTTGTTGGTTCCTTTTGGAGTTTATTTCCAGTTTTATTTCACTGTGGTCTCAGAGAGTGCTTGATATAATTTCAGTTTTCTTAAATGTATTGAGGTTCATTTTATGGCCTACCCTAAGGTCTACCTTGGAGAAAGTTCCATGTGCTGTTGAATAGAATGTGCATTCTGTGGTTGTTGGATGGAATGTTCTGCATACATCTATTAAGTCCATTTGTTACAAGGTATAGTTTAAATCCATTGTTTCTTTGACTTGCTTCTCGATAACCTGTCTAGTGCTGTCAGTGGAGTCCTGAAGTCCCTCACTCTTACTGTGTTGCTGTCCATCTCATTTCTTAGGTCTGTTAGAAATTGTTTTATACATTTAGGAGCTCCAATGTTAGGTGCATATATGTTTAGGATTGTGATATGTTCCTGTTGGACAAAGCCTTTTGCCATTATATAATGTCCCTTTGTCTCTTTTAACTGCTGTTGTTTTAAAGTTTGTTTTGTCTGATATAAGAATAGCTACCCCTGCCCGCTTTTGGTGTCCATTTGCATAAAATGCTTTTTTCAACTCCTTTTAAGTTTATATGAGTCCTTATTTGTTACGTGGGTCTCCTGAAGGCAGCAGATAGTTAGTTGGTGAGTTCTTATCCATTCTACGGTTCTTTATCTTTTAGGTGAAGCATTTAGGCCATTTACATTCAATGTTACAATTAAAATGTGAGGTACCATTGCATTCATCATGCTCTTTGTTGCCTGTGTATTTTGGGGTGCTGTTTTTGTTTTTGTTTTGCTTTTTAACTTATATTTTTGTTTTATAGGTCCCATGTGATTTCTGCTTTAAAGAGGTTCTGTTTTGATGTGTTGTGTTTCCAGGATTTGTTTCAAGATTTAGAGTTCCTTTTAGCAGTTCTTGTAGTGGTGGCCTGGTAGTGGCAAATTCTCTCAGCATTTGTTTGTCAGAAAAGACTGTATCTTTCTTTCATACATGATGCTTAGTTTCGCTGGATACAAAATCCTTAGCTGATAATTGTTTTGTTTGAGGAGTCTGAAGATAAGGCCAGAATCCCTTCTGCTTGTAGGGTTTCTGCTGAGAAATCTGCTATTCATCTGATAGGTTTTCCTTTATAGGTTACCTGGTGCTAGTCTCACAGCTCTTCAGATTCTTTCCTTTTTGTTAACTTCGAATAACCTAATGACTTTGTGCCTAGACAATAATCTTTTTGTGATTAATATCCCAGGTGTTCTTTGTGCTTGGATGTCTAGATCTCTCACAAGGCCAGAGACGCTTTCCTCAATTATTTCCCCAAATATGTTTTCCAAGCTTTTAGAATTCTCGTCTTCCTCAGGAACACTGATTATTCTTAGATTTAGTTGTTTAACATAATCCCACACTTGTTCAAGGCTTCATTCATATTTTCTTATTCTTTTTTCTGTCTTTGTTGGACTGGGTTAATTTGAAGACCTTGTCTTCAACCATGAATTTCTTTCTTCTACTTGTTCAATTCTATTGCTCAGATTTTCCAGAGCATTTCACATTTCTAAAAGTGCATCAAAAGTTTCCTGAATTTTTTATTGCTTTTTCTTTAAGCTCTCTATTTCCTTGAATATTTCTCCCTTCACTTCTTGTATCATTTTTTGGATTTCCTTGCATTGGGCTTTTCCTTTGTATGGTGCCTCCCTGATTAGCTTAATAACTAACCTTCTGAATTCTTTTTCAGGTAAATCAGGGATTTCTTCTTGGTTTGAATCCATTGCTGGTGAACTACTGTGATTTTTTTTGTGGGTGTTAAAGAATTTTTGTTTTGTCTTATTGCCATGGTTAGTTTTCTGGCTCCTTCTCATTTGGGTAGGGTCTAGGGCTGAAGGTCACTGTTCAGATTCTTTTGTCCCATGGGGTGTTCCCTTGATGTAGTACCCGCCCCTTTTTCCTATGGATGTTGCTTCCTGTGAGCCAAACTGCTGTGATTGTTGTCTCTCTTCTGGGTCTAGTCACCCAGCAAGTCTATCCAGCTCTGGGCTGGTACTGAGTGCTGTCTGCACAAAATTCTGTGATGTGAACTGTCTATGGGTCTCTCAGCCATGGATACCAGCACCTGTTCCAGTGGAGGTGGCAGCAGGGTGCAACGGATTCCATGAGGGTTCTTGGCTTTGGTGGTTTAATGCTCTATTTTTGTGCTGGTTGTCCTCCTGCCAGAAGGTGGTGCTTTCCAGACAGCATCAATTGTGGAAGTGTGAAGAAGTTGTGATGGGCAGGGCTCTAGAACTCCCAAGATTACATGTCCTTTGTGTTCAGATACCAGGGTGGGTAGGGAAGAAACATCAGGTGGGGGCAGGGCTAGGTGTGTCTCAGCTCAGACTCTCCTTGGGCGGGTCCTGCTGTGACTGTTGTAGGGGCTGGGGGTAAGACGCCCAGGTCACTAGAGTTGTGTATCTAGGAGGATTATGGCTGTCTCTGCTGAGTCATGCAGGTTGTCAGGGAAATGGGGCAAACCTGGCAGTCACAGGTCTCACTCAGCTCCCATGCAAACCGAAGGGCCAGTCTCACTCCCACCATGCCCCCCACCCACCCCAGCCCCAAGTCAGTTTGCAGAGGGTGGGCGAGTCAGGCTTGAAAACTTGCCCCAGGCTACCCACCACCCAATTGTGAAAGAAAAGGGTTTGGTTCTTCCCCACCTGTGGGGAAGATTCTGCACACCGGATTTGCACCTCCCCTGAGTTCTGGCCAAGAGGCTTCTCACTCCATTCAAATTGTTAAAAAGTTCAGCTAGAGATTTCCTCCTCCCTGTGGAGTTTTACCACTGGCTCCTCTGGCTGCCCTCACAATGGATCCCTGTGGTGCCAAGCAGGAATGGGCTGCTTGGGGACCCAATAAGCTCCCAGGGCCTTTCTGCTGCTTCCTCTACCCCTGTATTTCACTCAGCTCTCTAAATTGACTCAGCTCCAGGTAACGTCAGAAATTTCTCCCACAAACGGACCTTCAGTTTTTCCAGTGGGGGTGTGTGTTCAAGAAAGGAGGGTCTCCCTTTCCCACTTCTGCAGTGGGGCACTCACAGTATTTGGGGTGCTCCTGGTTACTGCAGGAGCAGTCTGCCTCCTTCAGAGGGTCTGTGAGTCGTCTCGGTATTGCTGGTTTGTTCTTGCAGTCGATCTGGAGCTAAAATTTGAGCACCACCTTTATGAAAAAGAAAAAAATATCTAACCAGGACTGTCCCCAGAAAATTAAGCCACGTGGATCCCACATCTATGATAAAAGAAGAATAGCGAAAGGATGGCATTGACACTGAATGAATTATTTCCAACTTTCATCATAACAATAACTGTCCTACAATGAGATCAGTATACATTTCTTTACATTTAACGTAAACGCCAACAGTGGTCACCTATCAACATCGTGGAAGAGCACACTTCACAGGTTTCATAATCAAATTTTAAAATAATCACATGTAATAAAAACGAATCACTAAAATACAAAAATGTAATTTATTTATTTACTAACTGGTTAGCTATAAAGACAAAATTTTTGCCTTGGAGTTTAAAGCAATTTCACTTTTTGCCATAGTTACTTTTTCTGATGATATGCTAGAATCACAGTCTTCTCTGTTTTATCTGGATTGAATGAATTGTTTATATTTTATGCTTGTTCACTTGAGAACCAAATTTATTTTTCTTCATGATGATGTAAGTTCTGTATTTATAAAATGTCATTGTGCTCATATATTTGAATAATACCGATCACGGTTTTGAAAGTCTCTATGAGCATATCTTGCATAAGTCTTGTTATGTGGGATCCTTCCAAAAGGTTCATAGTCATTGAAACAAGATTCAAAAACTTCATCAACAGCATTTTTAGCTACTTCTTTGCTGATATTCCTAACAGCCAGGATAGAAAGAGTAGCTCTGTCTCGCACACAAGTCTAAAAGGAAAGAAAAGTATGAGGCTTTAATTTTATATAAACATTTAATCATGAACTAATACATTTTATTTAATGTCTGATAAAATTAATTTCCTCTCATTATTTTACTAATTTCTGTCATTCCAAAGAAGAAAACAAGTTGAACAAAGATACATAACTCTTAAGGAGAATTTTTAGCTCAATCTAAAATTATTTAGGCACAAGTAAGACCTTCTCTATTTTCTCATCTTTCCCACTAATGTAAGCAGATGTCATTCTCAGAAATTCTAGGTAGCGTCTGCCAAACAGTATCTCTTAGTTTGCAAAATCGCCAAAAGGTCTAGAAGGTTCTGATTGACGTTTTTGATAATTTAAAATATACTTCACTTCTGTACCTCTCTTTCTTTTCAGTTGACCAATGCTAGATAACTTTTCCTTTGAGAAGGGCAGTCATCTCTGGAGGCAACAGGAAACCATACACATATCCAACCAAACCTGGAAAGTACCTTTATTTTTTGGGGGGCTGGGAAATTAAACAACTTTTTTTCCTGACTGTTCTTTACACAGATATTAAAGTTCTGTTTCTGCCAGGTGCAATGGCTCATGCCTGTAATTTCAGCACTTTGGGAGGCCAAGGCGGGTGGATTACCTGAGGTCAGGAGTTCAAGACCAGCCTGGCCAACATGGTGAAACCCTGTCTCTTTTTTAAAAAAATAAAAAATAAAGTTCTGTTTCTAAAATAATAATTTACCTAATGTTTCATAGTAATAGACTAGAATTTCTCAATACTCTAATTTAAATATTTAATAAATATAAGGCCCTGCCATTCCAATTCCTGGAGAGCTTTTAATCCATTTATTTCTCCCCAGGCCCAAACTAAAACTAAGAAGAATGGCATTTGACCTTTTCCTAAAAGCAATCAAACACTGGTTTGGATGGCTGTGCATCCTGACAATCATCCATTTTCTCTGCATCTTCCCAGTTTTTCTTTGGCCTGGTCAGTGTGCTCAAGCTGGAGATACTCACTCACATTGGAATATAGTGTTTCTCAACCTAAATTTTACTAAACACTGATTTAAAAAAAAAAAAAAAAAATACACCCCAGGCATAATGGAACAAGAAAAGGAAGAACCATTTGAAGCCAAAACAACAGTTGTCAGAAAGAGAGGAAATTTCTCCCCTTCAAAAATAAAAGATACCAAAAATTTGTCTTCTGAAGCCACAGGGTTAGGAAACACAAGTGTAGACCACAGATTTACTTCTTTTCAGATATAATAAATTTCTGTTAAAATAAAGGTATGACTGTGCAATTTTACGATTGGCAGCCACACTTGCTGTTTCTATTCTCTGGGTACATGCTGTACAAAGGCAGGAACTCCATTCTCTAAGACCTTCTCCTCAGCCACATTCCTACTACCTCCACATATTTTCTGTTCAGTTGCTATATCTGTTTGCTGCTGCTGCTACCCAATGGTAAAAAGAGGAACGCTTCTCTTTCAAAGACTGTGTGCATCTCAAACCCATCACAAAGATAAGTGACTGAAAAAAAAATTCATGCTCTATTTATTATATCAACCGATTTTTTAAAAATTGGAAAATATCATAAAATTAGCATTTTTTTTGCAAATACAGTATACATACAACTTTTTTTTTAAAGGAATTTTTCGCCAGGCGCAGTGGCTCATGCATGTAATCCCAGCACTTTGGGAGGCCAAGGCAGGCAGATCACCTGAGGTCAGAAGTTCAAGACCAGCCTGGCCAATATGGAGAAACTCCATCTCTACTTAAAAAAATACAATATTAGCCGGGCATGGTGGCACAGGCCTGTAATCTCATCTACTCGAGAGGCTGAGGCAGAAGAACCTTTTGAACCCAGGAGGCGAAGGTTGCAATGAGCTGAGATGGCAGCATTGCACTCCAGCCTGGGCAACAGAGAGACTCCGTCTCAAAAAAAAAAAAAAAATTTCAAACTCTATTGACAAGAGCAGATATCCATGAGCTATGCCAGCACATGCTTTAACCACATTACCTCTTCTCTAGGGGCGTGCTGATGTGTACCCCACTTCCACCCTCTCCACTGAGAGCCAGAACACAGAATTCACCAGAGAAGCAGGAACTCAAGGGCACAGAAAACATGCAGCACAAGACAAGTCAGTGGCATATCACTAAGCTGACCCGGCACAGGCTGAATGCCTCACTGTCCAGAGTAATCACCCTTTGCAGGCAGCAGGCTTTTCTTCTCGCTCCCACTCACTAAGTTCACAATTTCTCTGAGTAGCTCACTGTGACTTTCCACCCTCCACACCAGAGTTGAGTTACTCTCTTTTCCAAAAAACCAAGGGCTTTCCTGTCGTTCCAAGCCTATCTTTTTTCATCTAGTTGGAACTGATATCCTGATGCTCACATACTTCACAAACCGGCTCAGCAGGCTCTTACTGTAGAAAATCACTGACCAGCCTTTCTCGTAAGTGTGGACATTAGGCAGAACGGCTCACATTCAGTATCAATCCATTAAGTTCTATACTTCCTCTCCCATATCCATCTAATACAGATCTCCAAGCCTTTCTAGCAGGATAATCTTGCCTTATAGCTACCTCTTTTGCTTTTTGTTTTTGTTTTGCATACACAAACCCTTCTCAGCTAAGCTCATCATAGTCAAGTCTGCACCAAGCCAAAGGTTTTTGGTCACATTATATAGCCTTTACAGGTGCACTGAGACATAGCCATAACCTGTGCGACAACACACTCTCTGTTCTGAAAGGGATTACACTTTTTGTCTCCAGAAACAGAAGTCAAGAATTGCTAGCATAACAGTAAGACAGGCTGTGATTTCAATTCCATTCCTTATCCACCCCCATCAAAAGTATCCCAGGTGGGCCGGGCGCGGTGGCTCAAGCCTGTAATCCCAGCACTTTGGGAGGCCGAGGCGGGTGGATCACGAGGTCAAGAGATCAAGACCATCCTGGTCAACACGGTGAAACCCCGTCTCTACTAAAAATACAAAAAATTAGCTGGGCATGGTGGTGCGTGCCTGTAATCCCAGCTACTCAGGAGGCTGAGGCAGGAGAATTGCCTGAACCCAGGAGGCAGAGGTTGCGGTGAGCCGAGATCGCGCCATTGCACTCCAGCCTGGGTAACAAGAGCGAAACTCCGTCCCAAAAAAAAAGTATCCCAGGTACAAGATCTCAGCCCCTTTCATTATTAAAATCTCTCACACACTCGTTGACTCACATAGCTTGCCCATAATTATAAAGTAGAACTAAATTCCATCTACTTTGTTTAAATGGTACATACTTTGTATTCTTTTCATATAGGAAGTTCTTTCAAATTTCAAATACTGAATGTACTTCTCATTTCTTTATTCATTATTTCCACTCGTAACACTCTGGAGAGTAGGTGATTTCATGTTAGTTTTTACCTGGTGGTGTTGTTTTAATCCAAAATGGAACCTGAATATTTCATTTACAAGTGAGCAGTCTCCACTAAGGTTAGCAGCTCGAACCTATCAAACAGAAGACAAACAAAAAGAAAATAAACACTCATGTTCTATATATCTTTATGACATCAACCTATGTTTTAAAATTAGAAGAGAATATAAAATTTGCATCTTTGTCTGAGAAAAGAGTATTTGTAAGACTTTTTCTTAAAGAACTTTTTAAACTCTATTGACAAGAACAGATATCTATGAGCTATGCTAGACAATGCCAAATATGCTGTAGAGATGGGGAAAAGTTCAATCACCTACCAAAGGAAATTTTCTAAATTTCATGCTGTAGCTTTACTGACAGAACTAATTTCTTTTGGGACCAAAAGTCAGAGAGCTAGACCTCAGAGTTAAAATACACACACTCAACAAGATATAAATACTTGTAGAAATTACCAAAAGTACTTCAAGAATGCATCTTGAAATAAACAGTTTCAGCACAAGCTTAAAATTGAATGCATTAATATCTGAGACACTTTGAGCATATGACCCTCCCAACCCTAGCCCCAACCTCTCTTGGAACTTCCCTCAAACTGGTATAAGTTCATGACCTTCCTCTAGGGACTTGATTGTCCTGTGAAAAATGAAGCAACACAAAACACAAAGAATCAAGAACAATCCAAACTGATCACGCTATGAGCATGACAGCCGGAAATTAGCACACATTTTCAGATTTACTATACTTCGATGGATGAAAAAGTCTTAGAACTACCCGCATAGATTCTACAGGCAGCCTGACCACATTTTTTGCTAATTCATCACAAAGAGAATGGCCCACTTCTTGTTCCTTCTACAATATTATGGCCTCATTCCTCTGAGGAGCTCAAAGTACTTAACACACTTTAGCTAAAAGGCATTAATTCTCACAGCACTCAAGAGAGAGACCTATTTAAAAACTCAAGTTTCAGTCTATTCTCCAAATAATTGGAATTATAATTAGATGCAGGGGGGCTACATATTAATTTCAAGAGAAAGGGAAAATAATCTAAGTTATAAAGTATATGCTTGAGATTTAGATTATTTTAATTAACTCTTCAATTAATGACATGCAAGTATATGTATATGCAGAATATGCTCTCTCTAGGACCATATTCCGAGAGCAATTCAACGTGCTTAGTAATAAATACCTTTTTATGTTGTATTTTGGAGATGAGCATGTTTTGCTCTAGGGCAAGCAGGGAGCTCTATGGAAGGCAGCCAGGCAAGCCAGTTAAAAACACTGGTTATAATCCTGCTTCTGCCACTTACTAACTTTGGAATCTAAACAACTGTCTCACTTTCCACATACATAAAGCAGGG
Source organism: Sapajus apella (assembly GCF_009761245.1). NCBI lineage: Eukaryota > Metazoa > Chordata > Mammalia > Primates > Cebidae > Sapajus > Sapajus apella. Next base: position 18,764,784 of record NW_022436942.1, read on the forward strand.
ACAATAATAGTATAATATCCATCTAAGTGGGTTATTGTGAAGATTGAATAAGAATCTATGCAAACAGAACAGTATTTGGAGCATAGCCCTCAGTAAATGTTAATTATTATTTTTTCATATTATAAAACATATTCAATAGGAAAAAATTAATAGCTTATTAAAGTTAGTCATCACTATTATTAGGACTTAAATAATATAGTTAAGTGAATTCTAAAAATATACTTTAAATTCCTCTAGCTGTATATCAAAAATTATATTCAACGATAGTTAAAAACAGAAATTCAAGACTAAGGTAGAGGAATACACTTAAATAAATTACACTTGAATGAAATATTCACGCATAGAAGGTTCTGGGGGAAAATGCAATAAAACTCATACAATAAAACTCACCTCTGAGCACGCCAAGTGTCTGAGGTTGGTGAACCAGTCGACATGGGCACGACAATGATCAAATGCATGAATGAGCTCGTGGGTGACCACTCTGTTCATATGGGCCTGATTACGGATATTATTCTGGCACAAAACTATCTAGGAGACACCAAATAAGGGAAGTTCCGTGATTTCTAAAATCTCCTTTCATAGACTCGATCTTCTCTCCCACATGACCTCCCTTCTCCCCCAGAAGTGAGGGAATTCACCTGCCTGGAATGCTTCCACCCACTCTTCTCCATTGACAACACATCTACCAAGTGGACAAGTCCCAGTCCTCACTGAACACGCTCCATTTGCCTCACCCAATGACTAACTTCTCTCTTCCCCTCTCTCTGGACTACAATAGTACTTATGATTGAGGACAAGTATTCACGCACCATTCTCACTGAGCTGATCATAGCAGTCTGTCTTGGACTCCACAGCATTACGGTTAAGAGACTGGGCTTTGGAATGAAGCGGACAAATTTAAATTCCAGCTCCAGCCCTTACTAACTCAGTGACCTTGGGCAAGTTTCTTAATCTCTCTGCACCTCAGTTTCCTCAACTATAAAAAGGAGATAGAATACCTACCTCACAGAACTGTGAGAATTTAATTAGAATATATTGTAAATACTTAGCAAGTTTCTGAATGAGCACTGAATGAACAAGGAATGACCACCACTGTCTTCATTTTACTAGAAGGAGGAAAGATGCCAGGGAAAAGTCCTCAGAAAGACCTTCAGAAAGAAGGTCTTCAGAAAGACGTGCAAAAAGCCAACAGCACACTGAGCAGGGCCCTAAAAGATTTAGTAAGACACAAGGGTTTCTAATAGTAATAGCTGCCATTTATTGTGTACTACTGCCAGATGCTGGGATATGTCCCAGATATTTATATATTTATATACATTCATTCAACACCATTGATTCAACTAATACTTATTGAGACCTATTAATAGATTTATAATCTACTGATGGAGATAGAAATTAACCAAATATTTACCAAAATGTTTAAATACATGCAATGACAGCTGTCATGAAGAAAAGCCCAGGTTGTCATGGGCATATATAACATAATATGCTGTAATCCCAACACTTTGAGAGGCTGAGGCAGGCAGATTGATGGAGCCCAGGAGTTCGAGACCAGCCTGGGCAACATAGCAAAATCCCATCTCTATCAAAAACTAAAATTAAAAATAAAAATTAGCCAGGTATGGTGTCACGTGCCTACAGTCCCAGCTACTTGGGAAGCTGAGGTACGAGAATCACTTGAGCCCAGGAGGTTGGCGCTGCAGTGAGCCAGGAACACGACACTGCACACTCTGGCCTGGGCAACAAAGGGAGACCCTGTCTCGAAAAAAAAAAAGAAAGAAAGAATCCCTGACCTGGTCTGGAGGTAAAGAAAGGCTTCTCTGTGGAAGGAATAGTTGAACTGGTATCTAATGAATGAACAGAAATGAAATTTGAGGTGCAGAGAAGAAGGGAGTATTCTAGATAAACAGAAAAACCTATGCAAAGGGTAGAGGGAGGGTTGAAGGAAGAAAATGCTTGAGAAGCTAAAAGGAGAGGCCTAGACTTGAACTACAGCAGTGGGGGAGGTAGGCAACAGATACGGCTGGTGAGGTCGGGGGGCCAACTCCCTGAAGACCTCATCTTTACCCTAAGAGCACTGGGAAGCTCTCAGGATAAAAAAAAAAATGTTGAAACAGAAGACTGCTTTTGTTTTATTTTGCTTTTATCCTTTTAACTATAGTTGGAAGAATAGGCAGGAGATGGCCAAAACTGGATGCAGAGAAATTAGCTGAAGGCTAATATTCTAGGCAAGAGAACAGTACTTCAGCTAGACTGGTGGAAGTTGAAAGAGATACTTAGGAAGTAAATCAGATAAAACATAGTGATAGAATATGAGGAAGGAATCAGGGGTGTCAACGATGATCCATAAATTTCTGGCTTGGCTAATAGGATTGACGATAGCACCATCCACTGAGATATGCAAAACTAGAAGACTGGGTTGGGTGGGGATAGGGGATGGTAAAAATCATGAATTTGGATTTAGACATTTCAAATCTAAAGTGTCTTTAAGACACTTAAGCAGGCGGGGAGCAGTGGCTCTCACTTGCAATCCCAGCACTTTGGGAGGCTGAGGTGGAAGGATCATTTGAGGCCAGGAGTTCAAGACTAGCCTGGGTAACACAGTGAGACCTCATCTCTACAAAAAATTTAAAAAGTTAGCCAGGTGCAGTGATTCACACCCACAGTCCCAACTACTCAGGAGGCTGAGATGGGAGGATCACTTGAGCCCAAGAGTTCAAGGCTGCAGTGAGCCATGACTGCACCACTGCACTCCAGCCTAGGCAACAGGGTAAGACCCTGTCCCAAAAAAAACTCTTTTTCATTAAAAATATAAATAAATAAATAAAAAGACACTCAAGTAGAGGTGTTAAATGGGCACTTGGACATATGCAATGTGTAGTTCTTAAAAGTGAGCTTTGACCCCAGAAAATTAGTGGGACCTCCTTGGCAGAGAACAGAGTAAGAAAAGAAGGGGCTCTGTGACCAAGGATTGAGGGACTTTGATATTTAAGTGCTGATAGAGAAAGGTAAGCTAGCAAAGAAGTAACCAGGAGAGTGCTGTATACTAGAAACCACAGAGAGACAGTGTTTGGCACTAACAGCCAAAGTCAAGTGTATACACACTCTATGATCCAGTAATTCTGCCTCTTGGGCGTATACCTTGGAGAAACTCTTGCAAATGTGTACCAGTAGCGAAGGTCAAGAATATTCACAGCAGCATTGTTCATAATAAAAAAGTTGGAAACAATCAATATTAGAATAAACTGTAGTATAAACATATAACAAAATAAATACTATATAACAGGGAAACTAAATAAACCAGAGAGGTACACACAACAACATGGAAGAATTTCACAAATGTTGAACGTGGGAAGTAAGTTGGAGACTATCTGCTGTACGATTTCATAATACTACAAAATAATACATGAAACTCAAAGTATTCCATGCATAAAGCTCAAAAACAGGCAACCAAGTAACACATTGTTGAACTGTATACGTAGATGGTAAAGCCATGCAGAAAAGCAGGGAATGGTTACTACAAAAGTCAGGATAAGGAAGGGAAAAGGACCTGATTCAAGAGGACCACACAGGCTTCTGAAGTCCTAGTAATGTTCTTTTTCTCTAATCTGGGTGGCAGTTACATAGGTGTGCACTTTCTTATTACTGAAAGTGTGTATATATAGGGTTTTTTTTATCCTTCTGTATGAGTGAGATGCTTCATAATGAAAATTTTCATTTAAAAAATAGGCAGGGTGCAGTGGCTCACACCTGTAATCCTAACAGTTTGGGAGGCTGAGGTGGGTGGATCACCTGAGATCAGGGGTTTGAGACCAGCCTGGCCAACATGGCAAACCCTGTCTCTACTAAAAATACAAAAATTAGCCAGGCATGGTGGTCCATGCCTGTAATCCCAGCTATTCAGGAGGCTGAGGCAGGAGAATCATTTGAACCCAGAAAGCAGAGGTTGCAGTGAACCCAGATCGTGCCACTACACTCCAGCCTGGGTGAGAAAGTGAGACCCTGTCTCAAAAATAATAGCCAGGCACAGTGACTCACGCCTGTAATCCCAGCACTTTGGGAGGCCAAGATGGGCAGATCATGAGGTCAGGAGATTGAGACCATCCTGGCCACATGGTGAAACCCCATCTCTACTAATATACAAAATATTAGCCAGGCATGGTGGTGTGTACCTATAGTCCCAGCTACTTGGTAGGCTGAGGCAGGAGAATAGCTTGAACTGGGAGGTAGACGTTGCAGCGATGTCACTGAACGCCAGCCTGGCAACAGAGCGAGGCTTCATCTCAAAAAATAATAATTTAAAAAACAAAAAATTTTTAAAAATTAAAGGAGAGGATGCCCAACTATCTTCAACACTGCTAAGAATTAGGATGAAAGTTCAAGATGTACATTCTATTTAACCCTGGGGGGACGGGAACAGGGGTGAACGTATTCAGAGCCATTTTGAGGGCTATAGGTATTGTGATTACCAGTTTACAAATGAGGAAACTGAGAAGAAGAAAAATAACTTGCCCAAGCCCCACAGATAATAAGCAGGGAAACTAGGTTTGAAATCAAATCTGACTCCAAAATCTAGACTTCTCATCCCTGTTCTATATTGCCACTTCCCATGATTACTATAAAAAAGTTATCGATAACCTAAATACATATAAAATTCTCCAGCAGGAAACAGGTAAATATAGTTAAGTATGAATTATATATTAAAGTGTGAAACAGTTACTTAAAACACCACCATTTACCCTCATCACGTAACATTATCTACCACCTCCAAGATTCTGTTGAAACCCTCTGATGACTTAAAACTAATAATAAAATTTATTGAATACTTACTATGGGCCAGGCACTAAGATAAGCAACTCTATAAGAGATATCTCACTTAACTCTCATAATCTTTCCATAAAATAGATACATTTATTGCCCATGTTATACAGATAAGAAAATTCCCCTAATGAAATTTTTTACAAGCACTATCACCATGTAAAGGTAAAACCCTTTCGTTTAGCATTCAAAGACTCCCACCATATGGCTAACATTTCTTTCCAATCCTATTTTCCCTTATTCTCCACATGTTCCTGCCCTCCAGATAAACTAGACAATATGCCATTCCCTACACATGCCGTGCAGTTTCCTAGCATGCACTTTTGGTCATGCTACCCCTGCTCTGCCCCTAAGGAAGCTTTACATCTTCTAGTCGAATCAGTTGGCACCTTTCAATCAATCACATCACTGTCCCATTGTGGTAACCAAACCCATCTAAAATGGTTTAGCCTGCCTCATTTTATAATTATCTATGTTCATGTCTTATCTTCCCTGTGAGGCTGTAAACTCCTTAAGAGATTTTAAGAGTAAACTCCTTAGAGTAAGAATAGCTAATTCATGTTTTTAGTCCTACACAAAGTCTACCAAACAGAATGCTGAGCACGTGGACGATGCTCAAATAATACCAGGAGAGAGGGTTAAAGGGAAGGAAACAATTTGGCAATAACGCCTACCTGAGATGTTGAAGCATCAAAACCTCCACTGACATTCCCATTACAGTCTTCACAAGAAAAGTGTCTATCTTTGTTAACAGCACTAAAAGGCAAGAACAGATTAAAGAGACAATGTCCAGAAGCAGTGTGTAGGTGGCAAACAGCCCTGGGCCAGGACTCAGGAGGCCCTCCACCATGTAGTAAATCCCCTCCACCACTAACACATAGAGAACCTCCGGAAAGAAACTTAACACCTTCAGGACTCAGTTATCTCATCTGTAAAATAAGGAGATTGTAGGCTGGGCGCGGTGGCTCACGCCTGTAATCCCAGCACTTTGGGAGTCCAAGGCGTGCGGATCATGAGGTCAAAAGATCAAGACCATCCTGGCCAACATGGTGAAACCCCGTCTCTACTAAAAATACAAAAAAAAAAAAAAAAAATTAGCTGGGCGTGGTGGCGCACGCCTATAGTCCCAGCTACTCAGGAGGCTGGGACAGGAGAATTGCTTGAACCCGGGAGGCGGAGGTTGCAGTGAGCCGAGATCGTGCCACTGCACTCCAGCCTGGCACCTGGCAACAGAGAGAGACTCCGACTCAAAAAAAATAAAAATAAAAAGATTGTATGTAAAATCCATCCTAGTTCAAATTCTATAGATACAATTCCATAAAGCATTTGTTCAACTGATTATGACCATATTGCAAGTACGCTGGAGTTCCTGCCTTTGGGCCCAAATGTTAAGAACTGGATGTCAAAAGTGACTTCCTTTAGGCCCCTCAAAGTTATACATCTGCAAGTTTCCCAAATAACAAGCTGAGATTTCTTCTCCATTAAAAACAATGCTCAGGCTGCTGTAGCAGAAAGGCCAGGATTGGTAATTACTTACAAGAAAATTTTGAGTACTGTCTTTACTAATAGGGTGAATGGTAAAAGCTAGAAAATGAGTTGGGCCAGCACAATGGCTCACACCTGTAATCCCAGCACTTTGGGAGGCTGAGGTGTTGTATTTGACCGAGTGTAGAAAGTTATCACAAGACAAAAGTATGCCAGATTGCAGGGTCATTTATTATGCCGGCGACCACAGAGGACTCACGTCTCTCCAACCTGTGGTGGCAACAGGAGGGTGCCACGATTTTTTATACCCGAAAAACCACCTTGGGAGTGGCGGTGAGGGGCAGGGATGGGGATGAAAAGGCTTCAGACATTCCGAGGGCTAGTGGATTCTGTAAATTACCTCCTGGGCAGAGATGAGGGTGGGGGTCTCCGGACATTTCAAGGGCCAGGGGACTTTTGTCATTCCGTTTGTTACTTAAGTGGTTTACAGAAGTCAAGATAAACATTTGTTTACACATTATCTGGTTAAGGTGGAAATCACAGACCTTAGTTACTTATTACAAGTCGCAGGAGCCAAGATGGCATGGGTTAGGACTGCTTGCCTGTCACATTAGGGCCACAGAGAGCAGTTACTGATAAGAAAAGGTAAGCAGCTTTACATAGTTTTGAAGAACAAACTGGCAGTTCTATTTACAGAGGCCAAGGACAGTAGTTATTGTGAGGAGAATGGGGCAGCCATTTCAACTTATCTAAAAACAGTTTTGCATTTTATAAAATAGTTTTGCTCCGGTTCTGGCTCTAGGCCAGCACAATATCACAGAGGCAGGTGGATCACTTGAGGACAGGAGTTCAAGGCCAGTCTGGCCAACATGGTGAGACCCCATCTCTACTAAAAATACAAAAATGAGCTGGGCATGGTGGCGTATGCCTGTAAACCCAGGTACTCAGAAGGCTGAGGCAAGAGAATTGCTTGAACCTGAGAGGCAGAGGTTGCAGTGAGTCGAGACAGCACCACTGGACTCCTGCCTGGGCAACAAGAGCGAGACTCTGTCTCAAAAAAAAGAAGATGAGTTAGGGCAGAAGGTGTCCAAAGAGAACAAGGCTTGCCTGGAGACAATGCAGCCAATTACCCCCATTTACCCTATGGAAAAGACTTCATGACCTCAGAGAAATTTTAAGCAGCTCTCTTAAAAGAAGGCCAGGTGCGGTGGCTCACACCTGTAATCCCAGCATTTTGGGAGGCCGAGGCAGGTTGATCACAAGGTCAGGAGTTCAAGGCCAGCCTGGCCAAGATGTTGAAACCCCATCTCTACTAAAAGTATAAAACTTAGCCGGGTACAGTGGCAGGCACCTGTAATCCCAGTTACCTGGGAGGGTGAGGCAGGAGAACTGCTTGAACCCAGGAGACAGATATTGCAATGAGCCAAGATGATTGCACCACTGCACTCCAGCCTGGGCGACAGAGTGAGACTCTGACTCCAAAAAAAAAGAGAACTTGGTTTTTGTTTTCAGCAGCCAGAGCACAGAGCAGCACTTCAAAAAGAGTTACTTACCAACCTGAGTGTTTCATAGCATCAAGCAGAAGTTTGACATATGGATCTAAAAAAGATATTGAGTCAATTAAGTTAATTGGAAAAGTAGCACCAACTAAACTACCCAAATAGCAGTATATTATCAAAAAGTAACTCACAGGCCAGACACAGTGGCTCATGCCTGTAATCCCAGCACTTTAGCAGGTCGAGGTGGGCAGATCACTTGAGGCCAGGAGTTCAAGCCCAGCCTGACCAATATGGCAAAACTGTGTCTCTACTAAAAACACAAAAATTAGCCGGGCATGGTGGCCCACGCCTGTAGTCCCAGCTACTAGAGAAGCTGAGGCATGAGAATTACTTGAACCTGGGAGACAGACATTACAGGAGCTGAGATCGCACCACTGCACTTTAGCCTGGATGATAGAGTGAGACTTTGTCTCAAAAAAAATGTAACCTTAAAATTAGTAAAAATTGAAACAAGAGGACAAGCTTAAATTAACATCAAAGCAAATTTATACTGAAATAAAACACTAATACAAATACCAAGATGGTACTACTAAGCATCTTAGACAATATCAAATATGCTTTTAAAGTTCATTTTTAGTTAAATGATCAAACACAATGTATTACCAAAAGACTGACGGAATCTAGGGCCATGTTACTAGAAGTGAACAACAGCATAGTACCTAGATTTGAGGAAGCCAAGTAGCCACGCTGTTCTCTATCCTGGTCAGACCATGCTGGCAACACCATGTCCCATGCTGAGTACTACCACGCTCTAAACGGAACCTGCCACTGAAGCTCTTCCACAGGGGATGGTGGCTAGGATACCACGGGACTATTTTCAATAAGAAGCAAGAATGGATTTGCGGGGGTGGAAAGGAAACAGAAGACTTAACTAGGACCACAGTAGCTTCAAGTATTGAAGGGGTGAGATGTGGGACTAGAATCAGTTAATATTTCTTCAAAGGGCAGAACAAGAACCAAAGCGTGGAAGTTACATGTGGCAGATTTCAGCTCAGCATGAGAAAGGATTTTTCTTCAACAGTTAAAGCTAGTGAAACAACAGACAGTAGATTGAAAGGGCCTCAAGGAACAAGTGACTATGTTCCAGGAGAGATCTGTGGAGTATCTGGCCAGCAATGACACAGAGGTTTTCCTTTAGTGGGACAGGGAGGCCTTGATGATTCCTGAGGGCCCTTCCACTTCTAAGACTCTATGGGCCTGTGACTACTACAGGAAAGTACAAGGAACCTAAATGTCTCTAATATTAACTTTTCACATAGGCATCTTGTCTGAGAGTATAAATGCACAGCAAATAATTTGATGTAACCCCAAAAAAGAAACTAAGTTTAAAAAAAAAAATTGGGCCGGGCGCGGTGGCTCAAGCCTGTAATCCCAGCACTTTGGGAGGCTGAGGCGGGTGGATCACGAGGTCAAGAGATCAAGACCATCCTGGTCAACATGGTGAAACCCCGTCTCTACTAAAACTACAAAAAATTAGCTGGGTATGGTGGTGCGTGCCTGTAATCCCAGCTACTCAGGAGGCTGAGGCAGGAGAATTGCCTGAACCCAGGAGGCGGAGGTTGCAGTGAGCCAAGGTCGTGCCATTGCACTACAGCCTGGGTGACAGAGCGTGACTTCACCTTAAAAAAAAAAAAAAAAAATGTGAGATGAGAAAGGCAGGTATAGGTTACTGCTTTACTTTTTTCTTTTTTTTTTGGGACGGAGTTTCGCTCTTGTTACCCAGGCTGGAGTGCAATGGCGCGATCTCGGCTCACCCCAACCTCCGCCTCCCGGGTTCAGGCAATTCTCCTGCCTCAGCCTCCTGAGTAGCTGGGATTACAAGCACGCGCCACCATGCCCAGCTAATTTTTTGTATTTTTAGTAGAGACAGGGTTTCACCGTGTTGACCAGGATGGTCTCGGTCTCTTGACCTCGTGATCCACCCGCCTCAGCCTCCCAAAGTGCTGGGATTACAGGCTTGAGCCACCGCGCCCGGCCCAGGTTACTGCTTTACTAACCTGCCCCTTGCAAGAGTGTTCACAGCAGAATACTTATTGTTAACAATCGAGTGAATACTAGGTAGCAGGCACCATATTAAGTGCATTATTATTCACGCAACTCAAAGAATTTTACAAAGTTAAAATGGTTTCAAAAGTCTATAGTCCTTGTACTTAAGAATGCTGTCAACACCGTGGTTTAGTACTTAAAAAGGACCTGCAACAATGTTTAGAATAAACCTGCTTTGGTGGAAAAAAAAAAAAAGTATCCCATGAGGCCTGGTTTCTGCCACCATGCCCCACCCAGGGATAGGATTTTAAAGCTGCAGGTTGACACTTTAATACCAGCAACAGGCCCTCTTAGCCACCCTCCCCTTGAAAGATCGAGGCCCATTGATTCCTACTAAAGTTCAGTTCAGCACCCTACCTTCCTCACATCCTGTCTATTTCCACTCTTCCTCCACTGTGTGGCCCTTCCACTGTAAAAACAGCCAGCATTTATTCAGCTCAGCTCCTGATACGCTGGTACTTTACATTCATAAAATCAATACTTTTTTTTTTTTAGAGTCTCGCCCTGTTGCCCAGGCTGGAGTGCAGTGATGCAATCATAGCTCACTACATCCTCAGCCTCCTGGGCTCAAGCAGATCTCCTGCCTCAGCCTCCCAAATAACTGGGACTACAGGCATAAGACAGCACATCCAGCTAATTTTTTTATTTTTGTAGAGACAGGATCTCCCTATATTGCCCAGGCTGGTATTAAACATCTGAGCTCAAGCAATCCTCCTGCCTTGGCTTCCCAATGTGCTGGGATTATAGGCATGAGCCACCGTACCCACATCCATAAAATCTATTCTTCACAACAACCCTAAAAGAGGCATTTTTCCACTTCTCTTTTTTTACAATTAGGATAGTGAGGATCAGAGAAGTTAAGTCACTCTTCCACACCTGTGGAAAGGGATCGGCATTTGAACCCACATCTAACTCTGCAACCCATACTCTTCCCACTTCCTCCACTTTGAAGCACCTTCAAAGCAGGACGCTAACTCATCTTTGTACTTCCCCCCACCAGAACCTGGGAGGCACTCAATACATATTTGTACAGTAAATACAGTATCATCATGCTCTCCCCCCTTTCCCTCTACTCCCCTTCCTCCTCCTATGTCCCTGAGTCTCTATAAGCAGGTAATCCCAGGAAGGCTGTAAAATGTTTGGGTGGTTGATTTTTGAACTGTGACTGGCCAGCTATAAAATAGTAACCTTGCTTTGGGACAAGTAAGTCTGATTTTCTAAATGTATCTGAAAGTAAACTTAGGAAGTCTATGTCAATGTAAAGGAATTAAGAAATCTTCTCTAGTGCAATGTCTACAGGACTGGAGAGAAATCTGTCAATGGGTAGGTGTGTACCTGTTTAACCCATAGCAGTCTTTAACGTTTTTGGGGTCGTTGGCCTCTTTGAGAATATGATGAAGCCATTAACTCTCTCCTCCCCAAAAAAAAATGCACTTAGGCATACACACACACACACACACACACACACACTTTCACAGACCATTTCAGGGATTTCTACGCTCTGAGCCCATTCATGCATGAAGGCTAAGAACCCCTTCCAAGGAAAGGTAGGTTTGCAAAACTGTTGTTTTTGCACTGCCAGCCGTAAGTATGCCTTAATTAACCTGGCTGGCTCTTTAAAACTCTGCCTCACCCTTACTCAGAAGTCACAGTATAGCTGCATAACTTATGTAAGAAATCGGATGATCTGTCAGAACAGTGGGTGACAGAAAAGAGCAGACAAACTCTTTCCACAAGCCAAAAACAGCGATGAAAAGGCTCTCAGCGCCTCCTCTAGTGGGGAAACTGAGGCCCAGGCTCCCAATCTAGCCCCCATGATGCCCAGTCTGCCTAGAGGCTGTGCTGAACCCGGCTCATTCAGCCCTGAGGCTGAACCTGCAGCCTCTGGCCAAGTGTTGCCCAGGCCTCTCCTCGCCCACCCGGTCTCAGACCCACACTGCCGAACACCACTCTCCAGGTCATGGCTCCTACTTGTTTCCAGCGTCCTCAGGAGCCTAAGCTGGCACTTCTGGTTGCTGGTGAAGAAGCTGGAGAGGAACCCTTGCTGGGGATTCCCCTGGGCCAGACGCTTAGGGAAGACCTGGCAAGAGACGTGTTGCTGCTGCAGCTGCTCCCCTGCCGCAGGGCCAGGCCCGCCCACGTCCGGAGCTCCAGCCATGCCGCCGGCAGCAGACCGCACTGCTGCTTCCTCCAAGCTCCGGCGGCCGCAGAGAGGCAGGGAAAGGTAACCTCCCTCCCGCCCACCCGACCGCCCAGGAAGGCCCTCCTTCGGCAGGGAAGAAGGGCAGCAGGCTGGGCGGTAAACGTCAGGCGGGAGGGGACTTTTGAACCTGACGGGGAGCGAGAGGCCGGAGAGACAGGCGAGGGGCGGGGCGACGGTCGCAGGGCGGGGCATGGGGCAAGGGGCGGGGCGAGAGGCGAGGGGCGGGGCGAAAAACAAGGGGCGGTGCTGGGCCAGATGCTGGCGCTAGGAGCTGGGTCCTGCGACTTCCCTTAAAGGCAACACCCCGGCTGCAGTGGGATTCGCTGCTGCCCACCCAGTGTGGGTGACAGGTCTTTATAAGCGTTGTTCTGCAGCCTCCTGCTGCCTGTTTTTTTTTTCCACATGCATTTATTTTATTCTATTCACATTGTACAATTGTTACAGAACCTACAAAAAGTACAAAAGCCTAGTCCATTTTCCAATGCCAGGTCAGAACCGAGTTGCAGAAAAGGAATACAGCACAGTAAGTTACAAGAAGAGCTCAGGGGTCCTGTACAAGTCACATGACATATTTAAAGCTGTAAATGTTGCCACAGGAGAATCTCTTGTCTTTGCAGCGACCACACAGTTCTTGTCGATGGGGCCTCCTTAGATCAATGTGTCTTTTCTTTTGAGGACAGGAACAATGAGACTTTAAGCAGGTCTGACATGGGATTGCTTCTACTCGGTAAGGGTTAAAACTCTTTTGGTAATTACAACAGAGTTGTTTGAAATAAACCTTGTTAGTTCCAGAAATGCACTACACCTAAGCACTCTCCCACCTGGCTATTTTCACTGCAAAGATTGTAAGACCAGGTGGGAGAGTGCAACAGGTATTGTGCACAACACTTCTTATCTGGGGGCTGGAGCCTTTAAAGGTTTTCTAATAGAAAGATACTGTAAATCAATGCAGTGGGAGCTGACAGACTTGTGCTCTTAAGATATTTATGGGGCCGGGCGCAGTGGCTCACGCCTGTAATCCCAGCACTTTGGGAGGCCAAGGCAGGTGGATCACGAGGTCAAGAGATCGAGACCATCCTGGTCAACATGGTGAAACCCCGTCTCTACTAAAAATACAAAAAATTAGCTGGGTATGATGGCGCGTGCCTGTAATCCCAGCTACTCAGGAGGCTGAGGCAGGAGAATTGCCTGAACCCAGGAGGCAGAGGTTGCGAGATTATGCCCTTGCACTCCAGCCTGGGGAACAAACCCGAATCTCCGTCTCAAAAAAAAAAAAAAAAAAATTTATGGGAGAATGATTTGAGCTAGCACAGAAGAGAGAAAAGACTGACAGGGTATACAGCTGCCATGACTGGTTACACCAGAGGGGTTCTTCTCCCTCCGTTATTTGCGGGATCTCAGGCCTGAGGCCTACTTTCCACAGTAACTGGATGCAAGGTATTACAACTCCTTTATCAGGAGGAGAGGTTCTTGCTCTAAGCTTGCCATACAGCGTATGCCCTTTCAGGCAGGGACGCCACCGCTTGGGTCTTTGGTTCTTGTCCTGGTCTGGCTGTTTTCCCATGTACTGCTTCTGTTCTGTGACTGCGCTGGGCATTCCTCCTACTATAAACTACTATATGGTTATATGGAAGGATTATATAAATCAGTAATAATGTGTCAGTACAGCTCCAACTACAATACCTATATGATTATATAGAAAGATTTATGGAACTAAGTATGCTAGATATAAGACTAAGTATGATTATATAAGCTAGATATATGTAAGCAGTAAGTTACATTTCAGGCACTAATTCTATAAACTAATATATGATTATATATAAAGGATTATATAAAGGAAACAGCTGAGTAATAACACTATAAACTAAGATATTCTTCAGGCACTAATGGTGCCTGGGGTTTGCACAGCTCTCCTTCCTCGGTGCCCATGTCGGGGGTTATCCACACCTACTCCACAGGGCATTCCCAAATACCTTCATCACAATTAATGACTCCTGATCTCCCATTGTACAAAGTCCTTTGTATCTGTTAATCGTTTTCATCATAGCCTGCCAGGTTTTATCCAATTTCTGTGTTTCTCTTTTCCTACAAAATTATTCCACTCAGCTCACACATTTATTCAGCACCTACTATGATGGGCCAGGCAATGTGTTAAGAGACTGAGGAAACAGATGACTAAGAAAATTGCTAAAGTTGAAGAGCAGCATGTGGTTTATGTAAGAAACATACCTGAATAATATAGGCTCACCAGGACTTTGGTTATAAACAGTGCTTTATGTGTCATAGATGCTCAATAAATATCTAAATTGAGTGTGATGCTAGGATATTCATTCATTTGGAATATTATAAAAATACAAACACCTGCTATGTGCCTAGACTGCTAAAGCCAAAAGTCAAAAAAAAACTACTTTTAATTAAACTCACCTTGGACACATTATTTCTAATCCTCACTACAACCCTGCAAAGCATTATCTCTAATTTGCAGATAAAGAAATTGGGCTCAGCAAAATTCAATAATTTATCTAGGACCACACAACTAGCTTTCAATCCAGTTATATAACTAAAACATACACATATGGAAAACTAAGCCATTACAATACAGTATGAATAGTTTGGAATACTGAAGGAAGGCTAGCTATGCCTAGAAATGGACCATAGCCTATAAACATTTGAAATACTATTTGGATTTTTTTTTATGCTTTCTTTTTGTATACCGAGATTCAGGGCGTATGTGTGTAGGTTTATTACATAGATACATCATGCAGTGGTGAGATCTGGGCTTCTAGTGTACCCATCACCCAAACAGTGAACATTGTACCCAATAGTTAATTTTTCAACCCTCACCCTTCCCTTCCCATCCTCCCCACTATTGTAGTCCCCAGTGTCTATTATTCCCCTCTATGTCCACGTGTACCCAGTGTTTAGCTTCCACTTATAAGTGAGAACATGTGGTATTTGATTTTCTGCTTCTGAGTTATTTCACTTAGGATAATGGCCCCAGCTCCATCCATGTTGCTGCAAAAGACATGATTTCATTATTTTTATGGCTACATAGTATTCAATGGTATATGCATACCACATTTTCTTTAACCATCTGTTGGTGGACACTTAGGTTGGTGGTTGATTGTATGTCTTTGTCTTTTTGTCATAACAATTTCTTTTTTTTTTCCACAGACAGGGTCTTGCTCTGTCACCCAGCTGGAGTGCAGTGGTGTAATCATAGCTCACCACAGCCTTGAATTCTTGGGCTCAAGCAATCCTACCACCTCAGTCTCTCGAGTAGCTGGGACTACTGGCATGTACCATCATGTCTGGTTAACATTTTAATTTTTTGTAGAGATGGAGGTTTTGCTGTATTGCTTAGGCTGGTCTCAAACTCCTGGCATCAAGTGATCCCCCTGCCTCAGCCTCCCAAAACTCTGGGATTACAAGCATGAGCCACCACACCCAGTTACAAATTTGTTTTCCTTTGGGTACCCAGTAGTGAGATTGCTGGGTCAAATGGTAGTTCTATTTTTAGTTCTTTTGAGAAATCTCCATACTAGTATCTACAGAGATTGTACTAATTTACATTCCCACCAACAGCGAATAAGCAATCCCTGTTTTCTGAATTTTCATAAATATCTGTTTTTTGACTTTTTAATAATAGTCCTTCTGACTGGTGTGAGATGGTATCTCACCATGGTTTTAATCTGCATTTCTGTGATGATTAGTGATGTTGGGAATTTTATCATGCTTTTTGGCCACTTACATGTCTTCTTTTGAGGAATGTCTATTCCTGCCCTTTGCCCCTTTTTTAATAGATTTTAATTTTTTCTGGTTCAGTTGAGTTCCTTGTAGGGTCTAGATATTAGTCCTTTGTTGGATGCATAGTTTGCAAATATGTTCTTCCATTCTGTAGGTTAGTTATTTATCTTACTATGCAGAAGCTTTTTAGCTTAATGAAATTCATTTGTTTTTGTTTTTGTTGCATTTGTTTTGGAGGACTTGCTCAAAAATTCTTTGCCTAGGCCAATGTCCACAAGAGCTTTTCCTAGGTTTTCTTCTAGGATTTTTGTTTTTCAGGTCTTAACATTTAATTCTAATTCATCTTGAGTTAATTTTGGTATATAGTGAAAGAAAGGGGTCCAGTTTCATTCCTCTACATGTCTATCCACTTTGTCTAGCACCATTTATTAAATAGTGTCCTTTCCCCATTATTTATTTTTGTTGTCTTTAAGATTAGTTGGTTGTAGGTATGTGGCTTTATTCCTGTAGACTATCTGCAATACCCTTCAGCTACACAAATAAGCAAAAAAGTACAAACCAAAAGCTGCAATATAGCCTTACTAAATTAGCTAAAACTCTTTCAACACTCATTGTTGAAGGAACAGAGAGAGAAAAAAATCATACCACAATGTCAATGGTTATGTAGGTATTGAAATTTTTTTGTTACATTCTTCTGAAATTTTCTAATGTTCCTCAATAAGCATGTATTACCTTTCTAATCAGAAAAATAAACTTTAAAAAATTGAGTGGGCTTTGGATGCCATGTGTACCTTCATCTGCATACAGTATAAAGACATACCTAACCTCTTCACTCTTCAGACATACCGAAAACCACCGCAGTCTACACGTATGCCCCAAATTACTATTTTCTTCCCAAATAAAATATTCTAATTTCAAAAATTCATCTCTACATTCTGACTCCACAGCTTTTAGTACTTAATAATGTTTTTGTTTTTAGTTGACAAAAATTATAGTATACAACAAGATGTTTTGAAAAATGTATACACTGTGGAATGGTTAGATAAAGCTAACATATGCACCCTTCGGCTCTTTAAAAACTAACGTCCAATTCATCTATCAACGACCAATCAAAATTCCGTGAGAGTAACGCCTTTGCTTAGCTTTCCAGTCCTGTTAAACGGTGAGAGAAAAAAGGGTCCCCATGACCCTGCCCAACAAGACGCCACGCAGCCAGAAAACGCCAAGTGACCCCCAGGCAGATACTTCCGGAAGAAATCGGCTCTCCGAACCTGGAAGTGAAGACAGAAAACGCACGGAATTCTGGGAAGCGTTACGGAGGCGGGATTGCGTTTGCTGGCTGTTACCACGACAACCGGAGGCGATTGACCGTTATCTGCGGTTTGGAGCCGTTAGCGCGAGAGGTGGAGATGTTCAGAGGTCATTTAGGATGAGCTAAAGGGTCGTGGGGGCTCTCTTAAGATTATCTTAACAAGAGGTTTCCGGTCGTGCCCCGCGCCCCAGCCGCTGGACGGGGGGATCTGAGTCGCACTCTCTCGTTTTTCTGAGTCAGCCTTAAGGTGAAATGAAGTGTGGCCCAGTGACTTCACTGTCGCTTTCCTAGTTTTCTGTCTTCTTTTAGGAAATGTAAGTTGAGAATTTCTAATTTACATCGGGATGTGTTCTAATGCGCTTGTTTTTAAAATTGTGGAAAATTTTAGAAAATAAATCTCACCAGTCATCCAGCTACCCAGAACAAAATTTTCATGTATTACCTATTAATTTTTTTCTCTGCATTTTTTTTATAGTTGAGATGATTTAGGGAAAACCATTTTGTGTCCTGCATATCTGTATGAATACGATATAATTTTGGTATTAATATCACAGCAACAAAGAAGGCATTGAAGACTTTGAATCTGTTTACAGTGAATTGAAAAGGCAGGATGAAGTGGACACAGCATGTGAAGACAATTCTTTCAAGAAGTTTGGCTGTCAAGGAAAATAGAGAATGTGAGTAGCCAGAGGACAATGACAGGTGAAAGAAAGAAATTGGGAGCCAGACAATACAGCCTGACAGTTTATGCCCGTATTGATGTCCCACCTCTCTCACAAAATATTGAGTATCCTTGGGGAAAAAAATATATACTGTAATAGGAGAAAATGATTGGAAGAGAAACTGAGGCAAAAGTAACTAGAAAACAAAATAAAGCCAGAGGTATGTTAATACCCCAAAACTTCATACCAAAAGGTCCATGTAATTACTAGAGGGGTGCCACAAATTGGGTTCTGAGGTTCCTCACAACTAAACCAAAGGGTAATATAAGTTTCACATGATCCATATGAGGGAGGGGGACCAATGGCATATTATGGAATCCTGTTAGACATTAGCCGTATGAAATTGATTGGGTAATGTAAGTTCTTTAGACCTCATTTCTCCATTCCTTAAAGAGTGGAGAGAGGAAGGAAACTTAGAAGAGATGATCTTTTCATATCTCTTCCACTACTAGTAGTCTATGATCATATAGGCCGGAGACAGCAAACTCAAATGCCTTAAATCAGGGACTAAGAAAGTTTCTTAAGTGAGGAAATGGACTCAATGTGATAAAAGCAAGGAGTAATAGAGTTTATAATGGTGGAGTTGATTGAGCTGTCCCCTCTAAAACTCCAGACAATTCTTGTAAGGATAAGGACCCAGTGTTGCCAGATGTTCTGAGTTTTCGGGAGAAACAGGAAAATCATATTTTTGATAATATTATACAAAACAAATAAAACACCTCTACTGGCTAGATACAATTCATGGGTCACTAATTTTCAACCTCTGCTATAGGTGAAAGGACCTCAACAAGAGGGATAATTGTTTGAATTAAAGAATTAAATATGAAGAAAAAAGAAGAAATTAAAAAGAATACCAAGATTTCCCCTTGGCAATAAGGAGGAGATAGTAACATTGATACTAAAACTAGCAGAAGGTTTAGGGAGAGAAGGTGCTTGACTGTGAGTTTCTTCAACATGGGGCAAACTTGTGTCCATAGCACATGAATCCAATTCAGCTGTTGGGTTTGAGAAATCTGTGGGATTTATCCGGGGAAAGGGTACAGGAATGTAGGTCAGGAGTTTGGGGAGAGAAGATGAAAAAGGAGTTAAAGATTTAAGATTCATTCTTTCAATAAAGTTTTATTGATTATATATCACAATATGTATTTTCACAAGACTCTAAACTGTCTGAGGGCAGAAACCCCATTTTTTTTAAACAATTACCCAGCTCCTAGCACAACACATAGTCAGTGCTTACGTATGTTGAATAAAGAAATGAAAAAATACAAAACACTGTGTTTTACAGTATGCAAGATGCAGAGTTGAACTAGAAAATCTTTTTTTTTCCATTTATTTTATTGCATTTTAGGTTTTGGGGTACATGTGAAGAACATGCAAAATTGTTGCATAGGTACACACATGGCAGTGTGATTTGCTGCCTTCCTCCCCATCACCTATATCTGGCATTTCTCCCCATGCTATCTCTCCCCAACTCCCCAGCCCCCACCGTCCCTCCCCTGTTTCCCCTCAACAGACCCCAGTATGTAGTGCTCCCCTCCCTGTGTCCATGTGTTCTCATTGTTCAACACCCGCCTATGAGTGAGAACATGCGGTATTTGATCTTCTGCTCTTCTGTCAGTTTGCTGAGAATGATGGTTTCCAGGTTCATCCATGTCCCTACAAAGGACACAAACTCATCGTTTTTGATGGCTGCATAATATTCCATGGTGTATATGTGCCACATTTTCCCTGTCTAGTCTATCATCGATGGGCATTTGGGTTGGTTTCAGGTCTTTGCTATTGTAAACAATGCTGCAGTGAACATTCGTGTGCACATGTCCTTATAGTAGAACGATTTATAATCCTTTGGATATATACCCAGTAATGGGATTGCTGGGTCAAATGGAATTTCTATTTCTAGGTCCTTGAGGAATCGCCACACTGTCTTCCACAATGGTTGAACTAATTTACACTCCCACCAATAGTGTAAAAGTGTTCCTATTTCTCCACATCCTCTCTAGCATCTGTTGTCTCCAGATTTTTTAATGATCACCATTCTAACTGGCGTGAGATGGTTATCTCAATGTAGTTTTGATTTGCATTTCTCTGATGACCAGTGATGATGAGCATTTTTTCATATGTTTCTTGGCCTCATGTATGTCTTCTTTTGTAAAGTATCTGTTCATCTGGCATCTACTTGAGGGTGGAGGGTGGGAGAATGGAGAGGAGCAGAAAAAGGCTTAATACATGGGTGATGAAATAATCTTTACAGCAAACCTTCACATGTACCCCAAACCTAAATAAAAGTTTAAAAAGAAAATCTTCCTAAAGAAGTTTATAGGGCAAGGGCCCCATATCCTAAAGGACGGAAGAGAGAGAGAGAGTGAGAAAGAAAGAAAAAAAAAGAGAAAAAGGGAGGGAGGGAAGGAAGGAAGGGAGGGAGAGAAGGAGCTTATAAGCCAGAAAGTAAGACACATAAGTAACTAATGCAAGTTAAAAAACTACCATGGGATTCAGAAGGGGAAGATCTTTTTAAAAGAAGTTAAGAAGTTAAGCTGTGTCTTTCTTGATAATGAACAGTTAGGATTCAATCACATAGGTGTTAGGAGAAGAACTGATCAGAAGCAGTTAAATAGATGTAGGCCGGGTGTGGTGGCTCACACCTTAAGTAAGCCCTTTGGGAGACTGAGGTGGGTGGATCACTTGAGGTCAGAAGTTTGAGACCAGCCTGGCCAACATGACAAAACCCTGTCTCTACTAAAAATACTAAAATTAGCCGGTGTGGTGGTACACGCCTGTAATCCCAGCTACATGGGAGGCTGTGGCAAGAGAATCGCTTGAACATGGGAGGCAGCCACCACCCTCCAGTCTGGGTGGCAGATGAGACTCCGTCTCAAAAAACAAAAAAAAAATGTATACCCTTTTGAAAGTCAGTATTTGAAAGTGCCAAAAAAAAGTGAATAGTGAAACAATTTGAAGCCAGAACCTTGAGAATCACCCATGTATAAAGAAGATGAGGAAGAAAAACCAACAAAGTAAACAAAGTCATCAGAAAGCTAAGAGAAACATCTGGAGACTGTGTTTCATAACAACTAAGATTCCAGGTTTCAAAAAGAAAAGGTCAGCCAGTGTTGTCAAATACTACAGAGACAGCAAGCCATCAAGGGGAATCCAAGGCCATTGGATTTGATGGTTAAGGAAATCATTGATGACTTTAAACAACTTGCTGATGAATATAAGAAGAGGAGCTTGAAAAAGCAGTAGCATTGAGAGGCTTCTTGATTTGTTTAGGGAGGTAGGGAATGGGGTTCCATAGGCACAGGGGAAGAAAATAGAAGGTGAGATTAAGCTGCAAAACAGGATAAATTTATGAAGCAAGATTTTGGAGCAGTAATGAGATCAAGAAATGTGGGAAGAGTAACATCAAAAATCTGCATTATAATTCTAACAAATTATGTTTTCCTGACCAATGGCCTGGTTTCTTTTCACCTTTATGGCCCTAAAATAACTTCATAATCTAAAAAATAGAACTTTAACTTACTAATATTTGCTAATGTTGCTTTTAAATCCTTTTTTTTATAAACAGATATTATTGGTGGGGCATGGTGGCTCACACCTGTAATCCCAGCACTTTGGGAAGTCATGGTGAGCAGATCACCTTAGGTCAGGAGTTGAAAACCAGCCTGGCCAACATGGTGAAAACTGGTCTCTATTAAAAATACAAAAATTAGCTGAGTGAGGCGACAGGTGCCTGTAATCCTTCCTACTCAGGAGGCTGAGGCAGGAGAATCACTTGAACCCAGGATGTGGAGATTGCAGTGAGCCGAGATCGCACCTCTGCATTCCAGCCTGGGCAACAGAGCAAGACTCCATCTAATAAATAAATAAATAGGTATTATGGTGTATACACCTGATTTTTTGATTGCTCCACATTCCTCTCAGGAAACCACCACTCACCAGCCTTAGCCTATGTGGTTGAAGTGCGGCTGATTCCCAGCTCCCCACCCTGCCGCCATTTTTACACTTGATGTAGACCTGACCAATGAGAACCATAATTGGTACTTTTGCTGACACTATTTAAAAACAAAAAACAACCTCTCTCCCGCTGATGTTGTGATATTGCAGGTGCTAAAGACCATATAGACAGAGCAGACAGGTCACCCTTGCTACCATATGGAGGTTTGTCTAATATTGAAGCTGAAGAAGCTAAGCTGGAAGACAGAGAGACCAAGTCCTGATGACATTGTTTGAACCAAAGATACAGACATGTCTGAAAACTAGTTTTACCACTGGACTTATCAGTTAAATGAGCCAATAAACTCTCTTTTATACTTAACCTTGGGTTTTACCTGATTTTTGTCATTTACAGCTCAAAATATTCTAATACAGAGATATGTATCATTAAATCAACATTATTTCTTTTTTTCTCTGTCTTATTTTAAATGTAACTCGATAATGTATTCTAAAAGTATTCTACAGTCTCTCTAAGTTAATCCACAAATGTAGTAAAATTCCAATATTAATCCCAAAAGTATTTTAAGAGCTTGTTTTTGTTGTTTGCTTGTTTGGGACTAAACAGAATTACTCCAAAATTCATTGAGAGAAAAAAAAAAAAAAAACATGAAAAAAACAAGAAAATCAAATTCATAAAGGGTAAATGCACTGTCATATAATAAAGCATGAAACAAGAAAAATAAACACAGGGTGATAATGGAGTAGGAATAAACAGTCATGGAACAGAATTCAAAGCCTGAATATATCTAAGAGCACTTGCCAAATTTAATATGTGGTAAATTAAGAAAAGATTAATCCAGTAAAGTATATAAAAACATTGAGCCAGATTTAGAGGAGAAAGATAATTAGATCCTTACCTTATTCCCAGAATAAATTTCAAATGGATTTGTGACTTAAATGTAAAAATTGAAGCCCGATTCTCAGTATATATTGATTGGCATATAATTGGCACAATCTTTAGAAATATCAATTAAATGTTAAATATTAATAATGTACAACACAGACTTTCAATTCCAGAAATATATCCTACAGAAACAAAATATTTGTATAAATATAGGTAATGCAGTATTGGAATATCAAAAGTAGTAGTACACATATGAAATAGGATATGGATATAGGATATCATACATTCACAGAGGAGCAATATCACAACAGGGAGGTGAAAATTGATTCTTAAGAGAAACATTTTTTTTTCTAAAGCATAGATACACATAAAGCATATAAATGGATATACAGTATATATGTGTTATTGAAACTTCATGGGAGAGTAATAAGAAAAAAACTGTCTATGCCAGGCACGGTGGCTCATGCCTGAAATCCCAGCACTTTGAAAGGCCAAGGTGGGTGGATTATGAGATCAGGAGATCAAGACCGGCCTGGCCAAGATGGTGAAACCCCTTCTCTACTAAAAATACAAAACTTAGCTGGGTGTGGTGGCGGGTGCCTGTAATCCCAGCTACTTGGAAGGCTGAGGCAGGAGAATCTTTTGAACCTGGGAGGTGGACGTTGCAGTGAGCCAAGATCGCGCCACTGCACCCCACACTCCAGCCTGGGCAACAAAGCAAGACTCTGCCAGAAAAAACAAAAAAAAAAAAAGGGAGGGAGGGAAAGTAGGAAGGAAGGAAGGAAGTGGGGGAGGGGAGGGGAGACTGTCCAAAAAAAAAAAAAGGAAGGAAGATGACTAAAAGGCTGAGAAAAGCTGTTGTATATAATGTGATACCATGTTAAAAAGAATGAGGTAGATTTTTGTATGTTGACAAGAGGATGCCCCAAGATACATTGTTTTTAAAAAACAAGTTGTAAAATAGTATGCATGATGTGATTACTTTTTTAATAATTAATATATGTTGATACAAACAAAAAAGTATTGGTGTTTTTCTTTGGGGTTAAAATTAATGTTCAATTCTATATTATGTTTACAACTTTTAATAGCATTTTAATAAGAAGATAACTTGTAAGAATAAGTGAATATTGGAGTAAATGTTTTCATAGTCTTGTGATGAGAAAGGACTTTTTAAAAATGACTCCAAAACCCAAAACTATAGAATTTTAAGTTAAACTACATAAAAATAAAAATTACTACATGGTTAGCCAGGCACAGTTGCTCATGTCTGTAATCCCAGCACTTTGAGAGGCCGAGGCGGGAAGATTGCTTGAGCCACAGAGTTTGAGACTTCCTGGGCATCAGGAAGACCCCAACTCTACCAACATTTTTTTTAAATTAGCCAGGCATGGTGGCCACACCTGTAGTCCCAGCTACCTGGGAGGCTGAGGCAGGAGGACTTTTGAGGACAGCAGGTCAAGGCTGCAGTGAGCTCTGATCACTCCACTGCACTCCAACCTGGGCAACAAGAGTAAGACCCAGCCAGGTGCAGTGATGCACACCTATAATCCCAGCAAGGATTTGGGAGGCTGAGGTGGGCAGATCACTTGAGGTCAGGAGTTCGAGACCAGCCTGGCAAACATGGCAAAACCCCAGCCCCCATCCCTACAAAAAAATACAAAATTTGGTTGGGCGTGGTCATGGGCACCTGTAATCCCAGCTACTCAGGAGGCTGAGGCAGGAGAATTGCTTGAATCCACGGGCAGAGATCCGAGATTTCGCCACTGCACTCCAGCCTGGGTGGCAGAGTGAAAAGGTTAAAAAAAAAAAAAAAAAAGTGAGACCTTATCTCAAAAAAAAAAAAGAAAAAAAATTACTACATGGCAAAAGAAAAAAATCATAATTGAAGTTGAAGCAACAACCTGAGAGAAAATATTTGCGATATATATGACAAAAGATGCATGTTAGTATACAAACAGCTTTTATGTGTCAATAAAAAGTTCCAACACCCTATCAGACAAAACTGGTTAAAAAAAAAAAAAAATGAACAAACAAATGCACACACACACAATACAAATGGCTAATAAACATGAAAATATTTTTATCCTCACTAGTAAAGAAATTCAAGGCCGGGCGCGGTGGCTCAAGCCTGTAATCCCAGCACTTTGGGAGGCCGAGGCGGGTGGATCGCGAGGTCAAGAGATCGAGACCATCCTGGTCAACATGGTGAAACCCTGTCTCTACTAAAAATACAAAACATTAGCTGGGCATGGTGGCGCGTGCCTGTAATCCCAGCGACTCAGGAGGTTGAGGCAGGAGAATTGCCTGAACCCAGGAGGCGGAGGTTGTGGTGAGCCGAGATTGCGCCATTGCACTCCAGCCTGGGTGACAAGAGCGAAACTCCGTCTCAAAAAAAAAAAAAAAAAAAAAAAAAAAAGAAATTCAAATAGGCCAGGCATGGTGGCTCGCACTGTAATCCAAGCACTTTGGGAGGCTGAGGCAGGAGGATCACTTGAGCCCAGACTGCAGTGAGCTATGATTGTGCTATCGAACTCCAGCCTGGGTGTCAGAGCAAGACCCTGTCTCTAAAATAAATAAATAAATAAATCTAAAAATAAGATAGCTTTTTTTCATTAGATTAGCGAAGTTATTACAATTGTTGGTATTGGCAGAGAAATGAGATAGGGCAGTGCCAGAGTATAAATGGGTTCAGCCTTTCTGAAGTGCGGTTTGGCAACATGTATCAAAATGTTAAATATGCATACCTTTGAATCAGCAGTGATACTTCTAGGAATTTATCCAAAAGTGATAGACAAATCAGAAATGATGCAAGTACATGAATATCATTACATTAGTCAAAAGTTGGCAACAGGCAGGGCACAGTGGCTCACGCCTATACTCCCAGCACTTTAGAAGGCTGAGGCAAGAGGATCACTGGAGCCCAGAAGTTGGATGCCACAGTAAGCTATGACTGTGCCGCTGCACTTCAACGTAGGCAACAGAGCAAGACCCCTTCTGTAAATAAATAATTTTTAAAATAAAATTTTTTAATGGAAACAAAGCTTTTGAAAAGAGGCTAAGTGCTTTTGAGTGAAAATAGCTTGTAACAAAATATCATGTTGTTATCCCATTTACTTAGATTACGTATGTGTAATTATACATAGAAGTAATATCAAAATAATAATGGAAATCTCTGGTGGAATTGCAAGTGAATTTTAAGGTCATGCAAAAGTGAGAGAACAGTATGAATCCCCATGTACTTCAACTCATACTCAATCGTGTTTCATCTATGTTCCTACCCACTGCCTCCCTGTCCCTAATTTTTCAAGCAATTAAGATATTTTCTCAGTTAATAGTTTAATATGTACTTCTAAAAGATAACGATGCTTTTAAAACACAATCTCAATACTAATGTCATGCCTAGAAAATCCTAACAATTCCCCAATAAAAGCAACTCTATCTGGTCAGTGTTCGCATTTTCCTGATTGTCTTATAAATGGTTTTACAGTTCAGTTGCGGACTGTTAATCTATAAGTTCTTTCTCCCTCTCTCTTTTTTGTTTTATTGCAGTTTATTTAGAGAAGTAATTGGATTGTTTATTCTAAACTTTAGGAGCTTAAGAGTAGGCCTAACCCTAACATTTACATGCCTGGGACAATAGTACAAATGAAGGCTCAAATACCACATATATAAAATGTAAAAGTATCACTCAAGCTAACAGTTAAATATGCTCTATACTTCTACCTTGAAAAACCCTTGTAATGACCTGAAAGGCCAGGCTTGAATTTAGAGTTCTCAGACTCCGAGTTCCTCACTGGGTTGTGGTTGCACTGGAGAGCTGGCATACAGCCCAAAGGCTGTCCTCGTTCTCTTTCCACCCCTGCCTTTATCCCAATAACAAGGAAACCCCAGCCCACATGTCCAAATTCAATCTACATCCTCTGCAAACAGCCACCCCTGGCAGCACAGTCTACCCTTGGGAAGAAGAACTAAGGATGGGCTCATGCAGGTCCTGGAGGGCATTTTAATTTCTTCTCAGTAAGTACCTGGGAGTGAAAATGATTATTTAACTTTAAAAAGAGACTGCCAAACAGTTAAAAGTGATTTTATCATTTTTCATTTCCAACAGCAGGGTATGAAAGTCCTAGGTGCTCCACATTCCATCAAAATTTAGTGCTGGTGGTCCTTTTCATTTGGGGCTGGGGTGTGTGTGTGCATGCGTGTGTATGCGTGTGTGTTCGTGTGCGTGTGTGTGTGGTGTATGTGCTGTTAGCAGTTATTGACGATCATTATATCAACGGTTACAAAATGGTGATATTCTAATTCTGTCATCCATGTATCTGCTGAAAAGCTTTTATAAAAAGAAACTTCCCTTCAACATATATTCAGTTTCCCTGAAATACAATTTAGATGGGAAAGGCAGGATTCATGCTTAATTGTTTCCCTTTATTTAACAATTATCAAAATAATGAGTTGATTCCTTCATATTCATCAAAGATTATTAGTGAGAGTTGTGAGGGTTTTAAAGAATTTAAGAATTTAAATATAGACTGGGTGTGGTAGCTCATGCCCATAGTCCCAGCATTTTGGGAGGCCAAGGCGGGCCAATTGCTTGAGCTCAGGAGTTCAAGGCCAGCCTGGACAACATAGCAACACCCCATGTCTACAAAAAATACAAAAATTAGCCAGGCATGATGATGTAATCCGTAGTCCCAGATACTCTGGAGTCTGGGGGGCGGCAGGGAGGATTACTTGAGCCCAGGAGGTCAAGGCTGCCACCACTCCACTCAATAGAGCAAAACCTTGTCTCAAGAAAAAAAAATTAGAGTTGAGCATTCCTAACCCAAAAATCCAGATTCCAAAACCTGAAACACTTTGTGCACCAACATGATTCCACAAGTAAAAAACTCAACACCTGACCGCATGTGACAGGACACAGTGGAGACAAAGCAGCCATGTTGGCTGTCGCTCTTGTTTCCAGCTGACGCAGGTGTTCTGGTGATGCTACTGTGCTGTTGACTTACCCTGAGCACATTCGTTTTTCACTGGGTTAATAATGGTGGGTCATATATTTTACTGTTAGGCAGTTATGTGTGAACAAGTGTAAGAAAATGTTTGCTTATCCATAGCATATAAATTCAGAGTAAGGAATAACAGTGATGTCAAACAACCACAGATTCTCCACATGGGTGACTGAGGTAGTGACACCTTTGCTTTCTGATAATTCAATGTACACAAACTTTATTTCATGCACAAAATTACTTAAAATATTGTGTAAAATTACCTTCAGGCTGTGTAGATAGCCGTATATAAAACATAAATGAATTTTGTGTTTAGATTTGGGTCCTATCCCCAAGATATCTCATTATGTATATGCAAATATTCCAAAATCAAAGAAAAATCCAAAATCCAAAACACTTATAGTCCCAAGCATTTTGGATAAGGGAGACTCAGCCTGTATATTTGATGTGTTTAATCCATTTTAATTCTCATTCTCATTGATGTTGAAATTGTGCTATCTTTAGTCAATGGGAATCTTCTCAAATTAACATCAGAGTTCTTTGACACGACTGTAGAAGCCTTTGGTATCTTCCTTGCCTTCTGAATAACAAGATGTTCCAGACTTATCTTCAACATTTCCTGCCTCAGATGTGGAATCAGCATGTCTCCAAAGAGCCCTGATCTTCTCAGTGGGAAATGGTATTTCAGAGGCAACAATCTAGAATGGGTGTTTATTCCTACTGGGTCATTCATGACCCGTTCATTGTTTCTAGACCTTTGCAGTGGGTGGAGCTAGGAAATGTTGTTTTAATAGGAATGTATAGTCAATTACCATGTTTTAAAGTCACTTGGAGGCTGGGTGCAATGGCTCACACATATAATCCCAGCACTTTGGGAGGCCAACCTAGATGGATTACTTGAGGTCAGGAGTTCAAGGCCAGCCTGTCCAACATGCTGAAACCCCATCTCTACTAAAAATACAAAAATTAATCAAGTGTAGTATGCACACCTGTAATCCCACCTACTTGGGAGGCTGGAGCAGGAGAATCACTTGAACCCAGGAGGTGGAGGTTGCAGTTAGCCAAGATTGCACCACTGCACTTCAGCCTGAGTGACAGAGCAAGACTCCGTCTCAAAAAATAATAATGTCACTTGGTAAAGTTTCTCATGTGTGGTTATGCCACTAGCTCAGTACATAGGCTGATGTGCTTAATTTTGATTTCAATTTTTAGGGGTTGCATTTTTAGATTTAATTTTGTTTTATAATTATATAAATTATTTGTGTGGTTCTAAAGTCAAGTCTATAAAACAAGGTCTATTTGAGAAAAATCCAGCTTCTACTTTATTCCATAAATGCTCACCCATTCCTTGTTATCTAAATGGCCATTTATTTTTATGGCTTGTCCTTCCATTTCTTAAAGTATAAACAATATTTCAGATACATGTATATATGTCCATCCTCTCTTTAAAAATAAATAGCAGCAGCCTATGCACTCAATTCACTCATTTAAATTAAATAATTCAATGGTTTTTAGTATATTCACAGAGCTATGCAACGACCACAATATTTTCCTTACCCCCAAAAAGACATTCCCACCAGCAGCGCGGTTTCCAATTTCTCTGAATCCTTGCCACCACTTATTACTGTCCATTTTCTTTATTATAGCCATCTTAGTGGAAGTGAACTGGGATCTCATTGTGGTTTAGTTTGCATTTCCCAAATGGCCTATAACATTGATATGGTTTGACTCTGTCCCCACCCAAATCTCATCTCAAATTGTAATCCCCACGTTGAGGGAGGGACCTGGTGGGAGGTGATTGGATCATGGGGATGGTTTCCCCAATGCTGTTCTCATGATAGCGAGTGAGTTCTCATAAGAGCTGATGGTTTTAAAGTATGGCACTTCCTTGCTCTCTGTCTCCTGCTGCCATGTGAAGAAGGTACTTGCTTCTTCATTTGCCTTCTACCATGATTGTAAGTTTCCTAAGGCCTCCCTATCCATGCAGAACTATGATTCAATTAAGCCTTATTCTTTATAAATTACCCAATCTCAGGGAGTTTCCTTACAGCACTGTGAAAACGGACTAACACAAATATGGAGCATCTTTCATGTGCTTTTTGGCCATTTGTATATCTTCTCTTTGAAGAAATGTCTGTTCAGATCCTTCACCCATTTATCAATTGGGTTATTTGTCTTTTATTGTTGTCGTAAGAGTTGTTTATATATCTTTTTGGATATAAGTCTCATCAATATTTAATTTGTAAATATTTTCTCCTATTTTCATTTTCTTGATGATGTCCTTTGAAGCACAAAAGGTAGGAGTTTTTAGTTAGTTTAATTTTTATCAGGTCCTACTCATCTGCTTGTTCATTTGTCACTTGTGCTGGCATCATGTCTAAGAAGGCTCTGCCTAACCCAACATCACAAAGACTAACACCCACATTCTAAGATTTTTATAGTTTTATTTTCTATATTTAAGTCTATGATCCATCATTATGAGTTAATTTTTGTCTATGGCATGAGGTAGGGGCCTAACTTTATTCTTTTATATGTGATATTCAGTTGTCCTAGCACCATTTGTTGAAAAGACTATTCTCTTTTTCCTCTGATTTAATTGTGTTGGCACCATTAATTAAAAAACCAATTAGCCATAAATATTAGTTTAATATAAAAACAAACATAATAGTTTTTATGGAGATTGTGTTTAATCTGTAGGTCAATTTGGGGAGTATTGCCATTTTTGCAGCATTAAATCTTTTAATCCATGAACATTAGATGTCTTTCATTTATTCTTATTTATGTCTTCCTTAATTTCTTTTAACACTAATCTTTTCATTTCTTTTGTAGTTTTCAGATTACAACTTTTTGTACTACTTTTGTTAAATTTATTCCTAAGGATTTCTCTTTTTTTGATGCTAATGTAAATGGAATTGTTTTCTTTATGTCATTTTAAGATTTCTCCTTCCTTTTTTGTCTTGTTTTTGTTTTTGTTTTGTTTTTTAATAGGCTTTATTTTTTTTAGAGCAGTTTTAGGTTCACAACAAAACTGAGCAGAAAAGTAAAGAGAATTCCCATCTGCCTCCTGTCTTCACATATGCATAGCCTCCTCCACTATCAACATCCCACACCAGAGTGGTAGGCACATTTTTTATAATTAATGAACCTACATATCATTATCCATCATTTGCATTAGGGTTCACTCTTGGGGTTACACATCCTCTGAGTTTTGACAAATGTGTAATAACATGTGCACCATTATGGCATCATACAGAATAGTTTATCTGTCCTAGGCCAGGCTCGGTGACTCATACCCATAATCCTGGCACTTTGGGAGGCCAAGGCAGATGGATCACTTGAAGCCAAGAGTTTCAGACCAGGCTGGCCAATATGGCGAAACCCATCTCTACTAAAAATACAAAAAACTTAGCCAGGCATGGTGGCACACACCTGTAGTTCCAGCTACTAGGGAGACTGAGGCATGAGAATCACTTAAACCCAGGAGGCATAAGTTGCAGTGAGCTGAGATTACACCACTGCACATCAGCCTGGATGATAGAGCAAGACTCTGTCTCAAAAAAAAAATAGTTTCACTGTCCTAAAAATCCTCTGTGCTGCCTATTCATCCCTCCATCCCCAGAAACTACTGGCAACCACTGCTCCTTTCACTGTCGTGGTTTTCCCTTTACCAGAATGTCATCTAGTTGGAATTGCATAGCATATACTTTTTTCAGTTAGCTTCCTCTACTTAGGAATGTGCATTTAAGTTTCTGTTGTTGTTGTTAGTTCGTTGATTTGTTTCTTTGTTTGGGACAGGATCTCACTGTCACCCAGGCTGCAGTACAGTAGCACTGTCGTAGCTCACTGCTGCCTCAAACTGCTAGGTCAAGGGATCCTCCCACTTTGGCCTCCTGAGAAGCTGGGACTACAGCCACCCACCACCATGGCTAACTTTTTATTTTTTTGTAGAGACAAGGTCTCATTATGTTGCCCAGCTAGTCTCAAACTCCTGGACTGAAGCCATCCTCCCATGTTGGCCTCCCAAAGTGCTGGAATTACTAGCACGAGCCACCATACTTAGCTGCATTTAAGTTTTCTCCATGTCTTTTTATTTTTTGTGGAGATGGGTCTCACTATATTGCCCAGGCTGGTCTCGAACTCCTAGGCTCAAGCAATCTTACCACCTCAGCTTCCCAAAGTGCTGGGATTATAGGTATGAGCCACTGAACCCAGCCTACTCTGTGTCTTTTCATGCCTTGATAGCTCATTTCTTTTCAGCACTGAATAAATTCCACTGTCTGGATCTACCACAGTTTAATTATCCATTCACCTACTGAAGGGCATCTTGGTTGCTTCCAAGTTTTGGCAATTATAAATAATGCTGCTATAAATATCCATGTGCAGATTTGTGTGTGGATGTAAGTTTTCAGCTCATTTGGGTAAATACCAAGGAGCACAATTACTGAATTGTTAGTAAGAATATGTTTAGTTTTGTAAGAATCTGCCCAACTGTCTTCCAAAGTGGCTACACCATTTTGGGCTCCCACCAGCAATAAATGAGAGTTCCTCTTGCTCCATATCCTCACCCATATTTGGTATCTTCAGTGTTTTAGATTTTGGCCATTCTAATAAGTGTGGCACTTCCTCGCTGTCTCTGTCCTGCTGATGTAGTGTATAGTGATACCTCGTTGTTTTAATTAGCAATTCCCTGATGACATATGATGTTAAGCATCTTTATACCTGCTTATTTGCCATCTGTATATCTTCTTTGATGAGGTGTCTGTTCAGGTTCAAGTGTCTGTTCAAAAAATTTTTTAATCAGATTATTTTCTTATTATTGAATTTTAAGAGTTCTGTGTTTTGGTTAAGAGTCCATTATCAGATATGTCTTTTGCAAATATTTTTTTCCAGTATGTGGCTTGTCTCCTCCTTTTCTTGACCTCTTTGGTTTTTTGTTTTTTAACTTAAATCTAGACCTAAAAATCATACCATAATAGTAATTATACTTCTCATTTCTCTTTACAACTGCAAGTATTTTCTTTGTTTATAGCTTTTTTCAAAAGGAGTATGTATTTGTGTAATTTAACAAGAAGCTATTATTTATTTTGAAATAGATAAAATAATATACTCATCAGATAATTACCTTCATTACATCTTATGATGTGGCAAATATTAGTATATTTGAGATGCCAATAATTGCCTGCCAGCCCACATCTTCTAAGAGAACTTGTTTTGTGCACAAATTTTCTTTCCCTAAAGGATAATTTAGCCAGATGTGGTGGCTCACACCTGTAATCTCAGCACCTTGGCAGGTGAATTGCTTTGAGCTCAGGAGTTCAAGACTAGCCTGGGCAACATGGGGAAACCCCATCTCTTACAATTACTACAAAAAACAGCCAGGCATGGTGGCTCACGCCTGTAGTCCCAGATACTCAGGAGCCTGAGGCTGAAGAATCACTTGAGCCCAGGAAGCAGAGGTTATAGTAAGCTGAGATCACACCACTGCACTCCAGCCTGGGTGACAGAGTGGACCCTGTCTCAAAAAAAAAAAAAAGATCATTTACTAAACCACTTATCATCACCATGACTGATCAGGCCAGGGAGTGCAACACTGCATTCAATACCGTTCTCCCATTTTCCTTTTTCATCCTAATAGAAAAATTCCTTTGTTATCTTAGCCAAATGTATCATGATAGGCTGAGCACCTTCTCAGCCTAAGAGGATGAACCTTGATTAGTGTAAGTCAACTATGATCATTGCCATTTGCCCCACTTAATCTGCCAATGAGATGTAAGGGGAAGTCTGCTGGAGGCCTCCTGGGAACATTTTTCCCTGCCCTAAAAATGGAACACATAGGAACAGAAAACCAAACACTGTATGTTCTCGCTCATAAGTGGGAGTTGAACACTGAGAACACATGGACACAGAGAGGGGAACAACACACACCAGAGCCTGTTAGGGGGTGAGGGGTGAGGGGAGAGAACTTAGAAGACGGGTCGATAGTGCAGCAAACTACCATGGCACATGTAATGTATACCTATGTAACAAACTTGCACATTCTGCACATGTATCCCTTGTTTTGTTTTTTGGGGTTTTTTTGGAGAAATTTTTTTTTTTAAATGGAATACATGAGAGGGACAGTTGATTTTCCGTCTCCCAGTGTTGTCAACCCCTATGATGCCTGAAGCTATAACAGCCAACTTGGATTCATGGAAGAAACCAGCCTCAGTGGAAAAGCCAACCTGCTGAGAATGGCAGAGCAGGAAGATAGGAGGCACGTGGGCACCCAGGTAATGAGGTCACTGAAGGCATGCCCTATCTCTAGATTATCATTATATATGATAGTAAATACTTAAACAACTTTGGATTGGGCTTTTCATTACTCCAAGAGCATCAGAGCTGATCAAATCAGATACCTAACCCAAGGGTAGCCAATCTCTAGGCCTGCCAGTTGGACATAGAAATATGCAAGATGTCATCATTCACACTAACGTCAAAGCGTGGAGCTGCAGCCCACACATTTCTGCTTAAATCCAGAGCCACTCTCCAGCTCTGGTCTGTCTGATGTCTAATCCCAGAATGTCTCTTATTTGTTGAATGCCAAGAAAATTGATCCCCCTTGGTGCAATGTTCACCTTTTGTTTGAACTAGCTTGAAAGGCTTATAACCAAATGAGTTTGATTAGAGCAATCTGGAAAAGTTAGTACCTTGGAAAATATCCTGCATTTTTTAAAAAAGAGATGGGGCTTGTCACCTTTAGCCTAAAAGGCATAATAGAGGCATTATGCTGCATTTTACTTCTTTAGCAACCCCTGTAACAAACAAAAGGAACTTAATTTTTAAAAAATTAAAGACAGTCCATTTAATGAGCAAATATGGAATCTGGCCTAAAAAATTCACAGAAATTTTTTTTTTTTTTTTTTTGAGACGGAGTTTCACTCTTGTTACCCAGGCTGGAGTGCAATGGCGCGATCTCGGCTCACCGCAACCTCCGCCTCCTGGGTTCAGGCAATTCTCCTGCCTCAGCCTCCTGAGTAGCTGGGATTACAGGCACGCACCACCATGCCCAGCTAATTTTTTGTATTTTTAGTAGAGACGGGGTTTCACCATGTTGACCAGGATGGTCTCGATCTCTTGACCTCGTGATCCACCCGCCTCGGCCTCCCAAAGTGCTGGGATTACAGGCTTGAGCCACCGCGCCCGGCCAGAAATTTTTATAGTATATATTATATACTATGTTTTATATACTTTTCAGGAAGATATTTTAGTACATATGGGAATTTATATGTACTAAAATATTTTATTTTGTTTTTGCTGAACCATTTGAGACTTATTGCAGAGATGATGACACTTCTCTCCTAGGTACATCAGCATGTATCTCCCAGGAACAATAGCATTCTCTTAACTAAACACACAGACACTATAAAAATCAGGAATTTTATGGTGACCTCCCGAGAGCAGGGGACCACCAGGCTGCCTAAGGAGGGGTGAACCGGCCCAGGTCAGAAACGGAACAGGTCAAAACTCGCATGCTGATCAGTAGTGGGATCGCGCCTGTGAATTGCCACTGCATTCCAGCCTGGGCAACATAGTGAGACCCCATCTCTTTAAATAAATAAATAAATAAAAAGAAAATCAGGAATTTTAATGTTTAGACAAGGCTATTATCTAATATACATTCCATCTTCAAATTTCACCAATTTTCCCAATACTATCCTTTATAGAAACCTTTTTTTTAAATCTAGAATCATGTATTTCATGTAGTCATGTCTCTTTAGTCTCTTTTTTTTTTTTTTGGAGATGGAGTCTTGCTCTGTAACCCAGGCTGGAGTGCAGTGGCGTGATCTCAGCTCACTGCAACCTCCACCTCCCATGTCCCAGTTCAAGGAATTCTCCTGCCTCAGCCTCCCAAGTAGCTGGGATTACAGGCATGAGCCACCATGCCCAGCTAATTTTTGTATTTTTTTAGTAGTGATGGGGTTTCACCATGTTGGCCAGTCTGGTCTTGAACTCCTGATCTTGTGATTCGCCCACCTCAGCCTCCCAAAGTGCTGGGATTACAGGCGTGAGCCACTGTACCCTCTTTAGTCTCTCTTAATCTGGAATAGTTCTTGGCCTTGCTTTGTCTTTCATGACAGTGACATTTTTGAAGAATACAGCCCCATTGTTTTTTCCCCATTGTTTCCCCATGATTCAATTAAAATTATACATTTTTGGCAGAGACACTACATAAGCAATTTATGTTCATCACATCAGGACACACCTACAGTCAGTTTGCATTATTTGGGAGGATGTTGACCTTGATCACTTGATTAAAGTGGTTTCCACTAGATTTGTCCTCCTTTTTTCTCCTTGTATTTAATAAATAATCTGTAGGAATATACTTCAGGACTGCGTAAATATCCTCTTCCCCAATAAATTTTCTACCAACTTACAGCATCCACTGACACTTCTTACCTGAATAAATTATTACTATGGTAATTGTTGCAGGTGTGACTATCTAGGGCTAGTGGCGCAGGCTGTAAAGGAATTTACCAAGACAGCTGTAGGTAAAAAAAAAGTCAGATTAAGACATGAAAATGCATTGCAAGGATGCAACAGGTGGCAGCACAGCAGAGAAGGAGCTCCATGTCCAAAGCTCCTGCAAAAAGCCAAGGGCTGGAAGGAAGTTTTATAGGGTCATGCTGGAGGAGGGTACTTGCTGAACAGGTCATTGTGCCACAAGGTCGTTGTGGCCCTGAGCTGTTCCATTATCGATTACTGTCTCTCAGAACAATTGTTTGTTGTTCTTCCCCACCTGAGGCCCCTTCCTTGCTGTTGCTTACTTCTCAGTACCCACAGTCATTGCATAAATGGTGACTTTCTAATTCATCACTACTTCTACATTAGTTGACATCCTACTGTAAAGAGCCCTCCTTCTCCCTTCCCTATCTGCATTTGCTTGCTTGCTGGCTTGTTTTTTAGTGTCAGTATGAATTCATGGATTATATTTTATTCAATGGGATATAATCCACTGACGTCACTACTTATTTTAATGCTCAAATTATCCCAGGTTTGGCCAGGGAAAGCCCATCAGCTGGCTTCCGTGTCCTTCTGACATAATTTCATGCTTTTTTAGCACTTCTTTACTTTCTGGCCTAGCAGGTTTTTCAAGCCCATGTTGCATTTTCCCTCCTCTAGCCATGAAAACAGTCTCATCTTCAAGAAGCCCTGGTTCCTTGTAGCAGGAAATGATTTTTTAAAAACAAGATTTGGAAACCAGATCTCTTCATTGAAACTTGCTCCTTCAGCAGACAGAGCTAGGATGTTGTTTTTTGTTTGTTTGTTTTGTTTGTTTTAAAAAGAGAAAAGAAAAAAGCATGAGTGTATGCCAATCCAGCACCACAAAGTTCTCCCTTACCTTTCCCCATTCCATATTTGAATCTCCCTCCTCTAAGCTAGAACTCTGGCTCCCAGTAATTACCAACGTAGTTATTTGCTCAATACTATAATATACACAAAATAGTTTCAGAATTGCTATACCTATGCCACCAACAGCAATACAGCTGTCAAGTATAGCTCAAAATTTCTCACACCTCTCTTGTTTTTAGACTCAGGATATGTAGTCAAGATACTGTGTCCAAATGTTACTTGAGTAATTTGGGTCTCTTTTTCCTTCTCTGTGATTCTCCATTTTATGTACAGTTTGGTTTCTTTGTTTCTATTTGTATTCAATTTTAGGACTTCCTCCCCAAAATTGTTGATTATTTCTTAAATATGTAAAGCATTAACATGATTCCAAAAGTCAAAATAATACACAAGTGGATATGTAGAAGTGTCATTCTCTCTCCATGTTCCTTCCATTCTGTTCCCGCTCTTCCCCTGCAAGTAACAAATTTCAGTCCTTTCCGCTTTGTCCTTCTAATATGTCTTTTAGTTAAAGGGAAGTAGATACATGTGTATCGCCTCCCCTTTTTTTTTTTTTTTTTTTTCTGAGACGGAGTTTCGCTCTTCTTACCCAGGCTGGAGTACAATGGCGCGGTCTCTGCTCACCGCAACCTCCACCTCCTGGGTTCAGGCAATTCTCCTGCCTCAGCCTCCTGAGTAGCTGGGATTACAGGCGCGCGCCACCATGCCCAGCTAATTTTTGTATTTTTAGTAGAGACGGAGTTTCACCTTGTTGACCAGGATGATCTCGATCTCTTGACCTCATGATCCACCCGCCTCGGCCTCCCAAAGTGCTGGGATTACAGGCGTGAGCCACCGCGCCCAGCTCCCCTTATTTCTTATCTATGGTAGTGGCACACTATTATTCTCTTTGGCTCTTCATTTTTTTTCACTTAGCAGCAAAGCCTGAAAATCACTCCGTAAAACTGCCTAATACACTATTATGTGTATGTAATGTCATATAATTTATTCACTCTGTATGCTGTGTATACATATTTAGGTTATTTCCATTCTGCAATTACAAATAATACTGCATATAAAATCTTACATGTGTGTCATTTTATTTTGTTGAAGATGTTTCTTTAGGTTAAATTCTTAGAAGTGAAAGCATTGAGGCCAAGCACAGTGGCTCATGCTGAATTCCGTAATTTGGGAGGCTGAGGCAGGCAGATCACTTGAGGTCAGGAGTTCGAGACCAGCCTGGCCAACATAATGAAACTCGATCTCTACTAAAAATATGCAAATTAGCCAGGTGTAGTGGTACATGACTGTAATCCCAGCTATTTGGGAGGCTGAGGCAGGAGAATGGCTTAAACTCAGGAGGCGGAGTTTGCGGTGAGCTGAGATCGGCCACTGCACTCCAGCCTGGGCCACAGCATGAGACTCCATCTCAAAAAACAAACAAACAAGCAAAAGAAGTGAGACCACTGGGTCAAAGGGTAAACTTATATGTAGTATTCATAGATGTTGCCAAACTATGGGGATTATGTTATTCTGCATTCAATACCAGCAATCTGTGAGAATGCCTGTTTTTCCATAGCCTACCGAAAAAGGATACAGTGTTGTGTGTGTGTGTGTGTGTGTGTGTGTGTGTGTGTGCGCGCGCGCGTGTGTGTGTGTGTGTATTTAGGGGGGGGTGTTAAGACAGGGTCTTGCTCTGTCACCCAGGCTGGAGTGCAGTGGTACAGTTATAGCTTGCTGCAACGTCAACCTCCATGTCTCAAGCAATCCTCCCATCTCAGCCCCCCAAGCAGGTGGGACTACAGGTATAAGCTACCAAACGTTAATGATTTTTTTAAAACATTTTTTGTAGAGACAGGGTCTTACTATGTTGCCCTGGCTGGACTCAAACTGCTGGGCTCAAGCAATCCACATGCCTAGCCTCCCAAAGTGCTGGTTTACAGGTGTGAGCCACTGCACCTTGCCCACAGTGGGTTGGTTGGTTGGTTGGTTTGTTGAGACAGAGTCTTGCACTGTCCCCCAGGCTGGAGTGCAGTGGCACAGTCTTGGCTCACTGCAGCCTCCACCTCCCAGGTTTAAGCGATTCTCCTGCCTCAGCCTCCTGAGTAGCTGGGATTACACATGCCTACCACCACAACCAGCTAATTTTTGTATTTTTAGTAGAGACAGGGTTTCACCACATCAGCCAGGTTGCTCTCGAACTCCCAACCTCAGTGATCCCCCCAACTCAGCCTCCAAATTGCTGGGATTACAGGCATGAGCTACTGTGCCCAGCCACAGTGTTTTTTAAACTACTGGTCATACTCATGTTTAAAAAAAAAATACAACTGTAATCATCATGTCTATCTATATATCCTAAAATGGGTGTTTTTTCCAAAATAATTTTAGGTAAAGTTCTGTGGAATCATGAGCAGCTTGCATCCATGAGTTTACATTTTGTGGATTTATAACCATGTGGATTTTCTTTTTCCTTTTTTCTTTTTTTTTTTTTTTTTTAGATGGGGTTTCGCTCTTTTTGCTCAGGGGGGGGTGAAAAGGGGCAATCTTGGTTCACTGCAACCTCCACATCCTGGGTTCAAGTGATTCTCCTACCTCAGCCTCCTGAGTAGCTGGGATTACAGGCATGCGCCACCACGCCTGGCTAATTTTTTTGTATTTTTAGTAGAGACATGGTTTCTCCATGTTGATCAGGCTGGTCTTGAACTCCCAACCTCAGGTGATCCGCCCACCTCGGCCTCCCAAAGTGCTGGGATTACAGGCGTGAGCCCCCACGCCCAGCCCCATGTGGATTTTCTATTTCTATTTGGATCTTTTCCTTCTCTTTTTTTTTTTTTTTTTTTCCAGGTGTACTTTGAAACAGTATAGAACCTAGAAGCAGGCAAGAACTCAGCCCTATCATGTAGTCAGTCTGGCTGCCACCCCAGCAGAAGGATACAGTGGAAATACGATGCTGTGGGGATAACCACTCAAATAGATACCCGCACACCCCTTATGGTTGTCAGTGTCTTGAGACTGGTGTTGGGTTGTGTTTGTCTTTCTTGCAAAATGTGTCTGTTTTATTCACATATTTTCATCGTGTAAGAAAAAATTTTTTGCTTTCACCAAGGAACAAGGAAAAACCTATGGATGTGAAACTAAACATTATCAAGAACTACGTGCCAGGAGAAGACAACTGACATCAAAGGTTACTTGGATCTGACTGAAGGCACTTTGCAAATCCCAAGAAGCTCAATGCTGTTGAATAGTCATTCAACATGCCTTTAACCCTCACTTTGTTCTTACCATCCTCAGAATCCCACGCAGGAAAAGGCCCATCTGTCAATAAGCAATATTGTAGAACCACCCAGGAGGCACAACTCCTCTTTAAGGGAGTCAGACGCCTCACTCATGTCTTCTTCCTCAAAGCACACCTGCCTGGCTGGCCTTCAAGCCATCCACCTGTGGAGGGCGGAGGAAACCACCCCCACTCATTCCAGCCCTGCATCCAACAGCTTTCCCTGCTCATGCCACAACTCTACTTCCTTCTCTTGCTTTTTCTCTCTTACCCTGCACTCCTCCTACCCTTGGCCACTTCACCAATTCCCCCCTAGTACTTCAACAAGCCAATCTAGGTCCTCTCCCGCCCCAGCCTGATGGAGGCTGTATAGGAAACTGAAAACAGCACAGGCTTTGGATGAAAACAATAAGTTTGACTTCTGGCTCTGCTTCAATGAGCTTTATGAGCTTGGGCATGTTATACAGCCCCTCTAAGTCTGTGACTTCATCTGCCAAATAGGGATAATAAGATTTACCTTGCAGGAATGAAGTAATGCATTTTGCAGCAACTTGGATGGAGCTGGAGGTCATTATTCTAAGTAACTCAGGAATGGAAAATCAAATATATGTTTTATAAGTGGGAGCTAGTCTGTGAGGATGCAGAGGCATAAGAATGATATAACATTCACTCGTTGCAGGGAGACTTTGTGGACTTATGGGGGGATGGTTGGGAGAGGATGAGGGATAAAAGACTACACATTGGGTATGGTGTACACTGCTCAAGTGATGAGTACACTAAAATCTTAGCTATCACCACTAAAGAACTTACCCATATAACCAAAAACTATCTGTACCCCAAAAACAATTGAAATAAAGTTTTTAAAAAGATCTGCCTTGCAGAATTGTTGCAGGATTAATCAAGATGGTCTTAGTGTCTGACATATTAGTAGTGAAATAGGAGAATTCCCTGACCCGCTTGCAGGACATGTGACAGGGGTGTGGCTTGTCTGTTGGGTCACCACCGCTGCTCAAACCCCTTATGGAAGGGGGAGCACACAAATGGACAGGTGCAGGAGCCGGGGTGCTGGGCTCGGCTCCATGGCAGCATCCAGGGATGAGAGCCTGTGACTCTCGGAGCTCAATGGAGCAGTGTGTTCTTTTAGCCTTCCCAGTATTAACCAGCTCAGTGGACTCTCCTCCTTTTTGCAAGGCAGAGAGCCTGAGTGGCAACTTTCTGTATCCTGAGCTCTTGTCCAGTGTCCTGGAAGAATCAGGTCACACAGGGACTTGAAAGGTGAATGCGGGGGTTTTATTGAGTGGTGGAGATGGCTCTCAGAGGGATGGATGGGGAACTGAAAAGGGGATGGAGTAGGAAGATGATCTGCCCCTGGAGTTTGGCCATCCAGCAGCCAATCTCCTCTCCGTTTGTCCCCAGCTGAACTCCTCTTGGCATGCAGATGCTCCTTCTCTTCTCTCCTTCTCTGCTGTTTGTCTGCTCATCTCCTTGTCTGCTTCTGGAGCCTGGACTAGTATGGGACTTACATGCGTACAGGATAGGGGGTGTGGAGGCCAAAAGGCAACTTTTTGGGTGCAAAAACAGGAATGCCTGTTCTCATTTAGGGCCACAGCTATGTGGGCTTGAGGGTGGGGCCTTTGCCAAGGAACCGCCCTCTCCTACTCAGTAGTTCCCTATTTCCTGTTCATATCAATAACTCAGTAAGCAGTAACTGGTAGTGGTAGTGGTGATGGAAGGAGAGAAGGAACCTCAGCTTCCTACGTAAAAAAAGCACCACATAAGGAAGGCTGAAAAGGTAACTTTATACTTTCTTTTCTTTCCATCTTCTAATCTGTACTTCCTCACTTGAAAAAACAAATGATTTATAAGGCCTTTTTCAATACTAGAACTCTATCTTTAATGTCAAAAGTAAACAGATACATATTAAAGGCCTATAATGTACAGAGAAGTTCAAATAAATTGCTTTATGTCAACCTGCTTAAGTTAAAATGTGCTAAAAAATAATTTTTAGATTTTTTATATTTTTCTTTCTTCACACACTATTGCCACTAGTATCACTGTGTATATGATCAAAGGAAGCAGCAAGTGACAAGCATTCCTCTACATAAATACTTTGGCCCCTGAGGCTATTTATATATATATGTATATATTAGATACACATACATAAATGTATATATGTGAGTGTGTATTATACACATATATGTATGTGTATCTAATATATACATATATATGAAAACAGCCTCAGGCTCTAACTTAGTGGTGATTACTGAAATTTTAGTGAGATTTTATATAATACACACACAAACATAGTACACATGTATCTGTAAATTGTTATTCAATAATGTTTAAGCCTTAAGATTTTCATTTCAACACTTCATTGCTCTCCAAATCTGCACTAATAAGGTTACTCTTAGCCACATGTGACTACTAAGCTCATAAAATATGGAAAATTATAACTGAGACATGCTATAAGTGCAAACTACACACTAGATACCAAATATTTACTTTGAAAAAATGGAATGTATTTCACTGACATTTTTAGATTGATTACGTTTTAGATGATACTATTTTAGATCGATTAAATAAGATACACTATTATAATTAATTTTGACTGGGCATGGTGGCTCACGCCTGTAATCCCAACACTTTGGGAGGCTGAGGTGGGTAGATCACATGAAGTCAGGAGTTCGAGACCAGCCTGGCCAACAGGGTGAAACCTCAATTCTACTAAAATACAAAAATTAGCTGGGCATGATGGCACACACCTGTAATCCCAGCTACTGGGGAGCTTGAGGCATGAGAATTACTTGAACCCAGGAGGCAGAGGTTGCAGTGAGCCAAGATCACGCCCCTGCACTCCAGCCTGGGCGACAAGACTGAGACTCCATCTCAAAAAATAAAAGAATTAATTTATCTTACTTCTTTTTGTTTTTCTTAACCTGGCTACTAGAATTACCTAAGGAATTCACAATATATTTCTATTGGACAGCACTGCTCTAAACTAATAGGAAATCTACATGACATCAGTAATCTCCAAAACACTTCTTGTCACAAAATTTTAGTAAATTTAATTTACTAAAGAGTACTATCTATGATTTCTTTTTCTCTGCATACTCTTCGGGGGAATAAAATCAATACCCCTTCTTAGTAATTTTTAACATTTTAATTTTTCAGAGTGATTCTCAAATCAGTAGATATCAGTAGCTATCTCATAAAGACTGACTGTTCTACTCAACACTGTGGCCTCATTCCAAGGAGTCCATCAGGAAAGGATCAGGCTGAGATGGTTGCCTTTCAGCTTCAGTGTCTAGAAATTCATTTTACTAAAATTGAATCTGTTCAATGAAACCCAGCTAAGTGTTCTCCTGGGTACTGTGAGGGTCTTTGGTGGGAGATAACAATGCTATCCCTAGGAAGCCTCATTTTACCCTCCTTGTCTCTTCTGAACATTACCTTTTGCCTTTTTAGCATCTGCAAAAGTTTTTACGCTGGGTCCATGAAGTATGCTCTGGTGAATTCATGAACCTCTGGAAACTGTTCAAAGTTTTGTGTGCATGTGAATTTTTCTAGATAGAAGATCCCTGGCTTTCACCAGGTTCTCAAAGGGGTCTATGACCCTCAAAAAGTGAAGGACCATGGATATAAGGAATTAAGTAGTGCTCTATCTTTTGTATTAGTTTTCTATTGCTGCATAAAGTACCACAAATTTGGCAACTTGAAACAAATACATTATCTTACAGCTCTGTAGGTCAGAAGTCTGACATGGTCTCATGATCTCATCAGGCTAAATGTAAGGGGTCAGCACAGCTTCTTTTCCTTCCCGAGGTTCTAAGGGGGAATCTGTTTCCCTGCTTCTTCAGGTTTTGGGCAGAATTCACCTCCTCACGGTTGTAGGACCAAGGTCCCATGTCCTTGATCACTGTCACTGGCTGTCCCTAGCTTCTCCAGGCTGCCACATTGCTGGCTCCTGGCCGCTGGCCCCCGGCACCTTCCTCCACCTTCAAAGCCAGACTTTAAGTCCTTCTCACACTTCAAGTCTCTCCTGCCTCTTCTTCTGTCTCACCTCCCTAACTCATTCTTCTACCTTTCTCTCCACTTTTAAAGGCTCTTATGATTCACATTAGGCCCATCTGGATAATCTAGGATAATCTCCCTATTTTCAGTTCGTGATCTTAATT
This sequence comes from Sapajus apella, assembly GCF_009761245.1. Classification (NCBI taxonomy): domain Eukaryota; kingdom Metazoa; phylum Chordata; class Mammalia; order Primates; family Cebidae; genus Sapajus; species Sapajus apella. The sequence continues at coordinate 18,809,328 of NW_022436942.1, forward strand.
CCCTCTGCAAAGTCTCTCTCTCTCTTTCTCTCTCTTTTTTTTTTTTTTTTTTTTAAAGACAGAGTCTTGCTCTGTCACCCAGGCTGCAGTGCAGTGGTGATCTCAGCTTTCTGCCACCTCCACCTCCCAAGTTCAAACAATTCTCATGCCTCACTTCCCGAGTAGCTGGGTGAGATATTGAAGCTCACCGAACTTCATATTCCCACCTGTAGAAACTGGATAATAGTACCCATCTTGTATGATTATTTTTAAGGTTCAGAAAGAATGGATAAGAAGTACCCATCATCATGCTTGACATGTAGGTGCTAAACTGATATAACCTAAGGCTTTCAATTACTATGGTGGATGGAGATGGGGAACACAGACTACACCCAAACCAGGTAAATTCCATAGTTAAGTCCTTAACACTTGCTTGCCACAACTTATATATCATCATGCTCTTAACAGAAGGTTGCTTTAGGTTTGACCCACATATTAACCACATATTAACCAACTTCAGACCCAACACTGGGTGTCTCACCCTTTGGTAGCCCCAGAATCTAGCTCTTAGTCCTTTTTTGCAGTTCTGCAGGTACCTAAACTCTGCCTCTGACTCTGCCTCCTACCTCCCAATTCCTCTCAGTGCCTCTTTATATTATGTTTCTGCTTCGACCCTTTATTTCTAGGTTAGAAAAACGTATTGGCCAGGCACGGTGGCTCACGCCTGTAATCCCAGCACTTTGGGAGGCTGAGGCTGGTGGATCATGAGGTCAAGAGATTGAGGCCATCCTGGCCAACATGGTGAAACTCCATCTCTATTAGCAAAAAATACAAAAATTAGCTGGGCATGGTGGCACATACCTGTAGTCCCAGCTACTTGGGAGGCTGAGGCAGGAGAATCACTTGAACCCAGGAGGCAGAGGTTGCAGTGAGCTGAGATGGCACCACTGCACTCCAACTTGGCAACAGAGCAAGACTGCGTCTCAAAAAATAAAAATTAAAAATAGAAACATTAATTGCTGCTTCCCCCATTTAAGTTATTTCCTAAGGATTTCTTGTTAATCTATTTTTTTATTTTTTTGAGATGGGATCTTGCTCTGTCACCCAGGCTGGAATCCAGTGGCACAATTATACCTCACAGCAGTGTCAACCTCCTGGCTCAAGCAATCCTCCCACCTCAGCCTCCAGAGTAGCTGGGACTACAGGCGTGTGCCACCATACCTGGCTAATTTTTTAAATTTTTGGTTGAGACCAGGTCCTCCGATATTGATCTCAAACTCCTGGCCTCAATGATCCTCCCACCTTGGCCTTCTAAACTGCTGAGATTACAGGCCTGAGCCACTGCACCTGACCCAATTGCCTTTTACTATTCATTGAATACCTGCATGTGTACTGGACATTTTGTTTGGCTCTTGAAAGAAAACAGGAAAGTAATACAAGACCCTTTTACCTGAACAGGATTAGAGGAAATAAAATGGATTTTAAATTACTACAAAAGTATAGAGAATATGCTAAGTGCTGTAGAAGTTCAGAAAAGTAATTTTTTAAAATGGTTTGGGCTAAAAGAATCAGGGAAGGTTGAAAGAAGGACTACTTGATCTTGACCTTAGAAGATGGAAGGAATTTTGGTGATAACAGAGGGAGGGAAAGTGAGCTCCAGTGTGCCTGAGGCTCTGGCTGGGTGGAAGTGAGTGGAGGAATTTTGAGCGAAAGCTGGAAGAAGTTGGGATCAGATTTTAGGGGCTCTGAATGCCAGGCTTGAGAACAACTCTGTGGGAGCCCTGGGAGAAGCAGACTAAGAAAGGGAGAACGAACGACTGTGATGGGGAAAAGCGATCAGAACTGCACATGAGCCAAGCCGGCAGGACCACAGAGGGAGAGAGGTTGCAAGGGAGAGGTCAAGAGGCAGGGAGCCCACTTCAACTCTACCTGCGACCAGCCTCCATCTATGGAGCAGAAACTCGGAGTGGGGAGGGATGCTCTTGCAAGAAAAACCTTTCACTGGCCAGGTGCGGTCGGCTCACGCCTGTAATCCCAGCACTTTGGGAGGCCAAGGCAGGTGGATCACGAGGTCAAGAGATCAAGACCACCCTGGCCAACAGGGTGAACCCCATCTCTACTAAAAATACAAAAATTAGCTACGCGTGGTGGTGCACACCTGTAATCCCAGTAACTTGGGAGGCTGAGGCAGGAGAATCGCTTGAACCCAGGAGGCCGAGGTTGAAGTGAGCTGAGATTGCACCACTGCCCTCCAGCCTGAATGACAGAGCAAGACTTCATCTCAAAGAAAGAAAAAAAGGAAAACCTTTTACTAAATGTGAAGACAAGCACAGAATAAATAAATAAGCAAACTCATGGTGCAGAAAACACAAGAGCAATTCCATCTGACCTAGGCTTCTAGTCCTGTTAGGCGGACTCTCGCCCAGAGTTTGCTGGCCCTTTGAGGACACCTCCCTCGGCCAGTTTCACCTTCGGTTCTCCTCCTCTCCTAGCATCTCTTCTGACCCCTGCTCGCCCATCCTTCCCCCCACCAGAGTTCATCCTCCGTGCTTCCCACTGGTCACACTCTCCACACACTCTCCAGGTTTCTTCCGTTCAGTTTTGTGATCCTAAACCTGGACCCATATATTCGGATGCCCTCTTGACATCAACCTGGAGGCCCCACAAACACCGCCACTGTGTTCTTTACCTTCCCGCTCCACGCACACGCCACACCAAAACTCTGGGTGGCAGCCACCCTAGACCCTTCCGTCTCTTCCATTGCCTCTACCGATTCCGTATTCCCAATAATACTCAAATCTATTCTGTCCTCAGTGTTCCCATTTCACTGCCTTAGGACTTCATCATCGCTCCCTGCGTTATTACAGCAACCTATTAATTAGTTCTCTGCCTCCTTCTCACTGCTGCCAAAATTGTTTTTAAAACATAAATACGATCACCTCCCTCCTCTGCCTAAACCCTTCAAAGTCTCTCCACCCACACTCTCCCTCACCTCTTCTAGCATGACATTCAAATTCCTTAGTGTTATGACCTGTACCCCACCCCCCATAACCTCTTCATCCTCCTCTCTCACCATTCCCACCATCATCATTCACAGATGCATTCACTCGGCAAAGATTTATGCAGCATCTGCTACCTGGCTCACGCCACATGCTACAGGCCAATGCAACGTCCCACCTGTCTGCGTGTGCTTTCCAACTGCCTGGGCCTCCCTCTCCTAGTTCCACCCTCACCCACCTAACTGGAAAACGCTTTATTCTCCAAGACACAAGTCTGGTGCCAGCTCCTCCCTTTTAAGCCTTCACTGACCTCGGGTCAGGGCTGACAACAGGACTTGTTCATATTGAATTCATCCTTAAGTCCCTAACAGCACATAGTACAGAGGCATATAGTAAAAACTCAATAAAATTTTATTGACTCATTTCTAAGATCCTTTTCATCTCTAAAATCCTATGAATCAAAAGTGGGATAAAGATTTTTTTAATTGAGAATATGTCATAAAATTCCAACCCACTCCACCCAAAATTACAAATTGGGATTGACATGTTTGGGGTTGTCAGTCTCTTGTGGGCAGCAGGCAGCAACTGCAGATGCCACACAAGCATGGGTGCTGTCCTGGCTCCTCCCGGAGCCCCATCTGCTGTAGGGCATTAAGTAAACGTTAACTGTTAACTGCCTTCTCCCCTGATCTGTATCTTTTATTTCTGTAATCCAGAACAAGGCAGGGGAAAGGATGCCTACCTACGGCGTCATACCACCTCTTGCCACGAGAGGACAGCAGGGAGCCCTGGCCTGTGTTAAAACCGTTCTGGCCACCAGATGGATCCCAACACCACTTTAATGAAGGCCAGGACTTAATTTAAATCAGGTGCACTCCACAATCGTTTTCCTTTATTCCCGCTCCCTGAAAAGTGAAATCCTCCCACAGGTGACCAGACTAATACCTGCCACTTGTCTCAAGTTTTTATGTTACTTTGCTTAGGAAGACGAAATGCAGGAAGAAAAAGGAACAACACTGAGAGCTTTTTAAACATTGGCTAGAAAGAGAGGCTCTCTAGTTTTGTGTTTTGTTTTGTTTTTTGAGACAGGGTTTCTGTCACCCAGGCTGGAGTGCAGGCGTTGGTGGTGTTTTATTGAGAAAATAACAGCCGGGCGCGCTGGCTCACGCCTGTAATCCCAGCACTTTAGGAGGCCGAGGCGGGTGGATCACGAGGTCAAGAGATCGAGACCATCCTGGTCAACATGGTGAAACCCCGTCTCTACTAAAAATACAAAACATTAGCTGGGCATGGTGGCGCATGCATGTAATCCCAGCTACTCAGGAGGTTGAGGCAGGAGAATTGCCTGAACCCAGGAGGCGGAGGTTGCGGTGAGCCGAGATCGTGCCATTGCACTCCAGCCTGGGTAACAAGAGCGAAACTCCGTCTCAAAAAAAAAAAAAAAAAAAAGAAAGAAAATAACAAATATACATACCTAAAAGCAAAACATATAAAAGCCTCTCTCAAAAAGTCCTAGTCAGGCCGGGTGCGATGGCTCACGCCTATAATCCCAGTACTTTGGGAGGCCAAGGCCGGTGGATCACTTGATGTCAGGAGTTCACGACCAGCCTGGCCAATACGGTGAAACCCCATCTCTACTAAAAATACAAAAAAATTAGCTGGGCCTGGTGGCAGGTGCCTGTAATCCCAGCTACTCAGAAGGCTGAGGCAGGAGAATCGCTTGATCCGGAGAGGCGGAGGTTGCAGTAAGCCAAGATCATGCCACTGCACTCCAGCCTGGGCGGCAAAGCGAGACTCCGTTTTAAAAAAAAAAAAAAAATCCTGGGCAAAGAGGGTGAATCCCTTGATCATCAAATTATATTCCTGAAGGCCCAGCATTCTCACCATGGCTCAAACAACCAAAATGAGGGGAGAGGTGTTTGTGAACTAAAGAAGCTCTGTGAGGGGACAGTTTTGCTGTGCCTGGAAACGCGTAGGCCAGGTGCTGTCACTCAGCCCTTGGTGGACTGGCAGGTGTGAAGGGAGGAGGCAAGATGAGGAAGCAAATCCTTCAAACCTGCTTCAAGGAAGATGCTTTGCCTTGGAGGGCAGCAAATTTAAAACAGAGGTTTTCACGTGAGTTCTGGATAGACCTCTGGAATTTAGATTCTCCATAAATGCTTTCAAGTCCTCCCATTAGATATACTGGTCATCTTTTACCCCAAGGAAGAGATTTCCGTGAAAAACCAAGATGTACATCAGATTGCATGAGAAGACTGCACTCAGGGTATCTGGTGTTTGCATTCAGCAGAAAAAGCTATCCAGGGAGCCTCAAGGCTATTTTCACTTTGTAGACCCCAGAAGATAAAAGCCCATACCCTGCTCTTCTTCTTTGTATACTGGTGCTATTTCTCCTCACTTAAAATAAACTGTCTATATTGAAACTGATTATAGGAGGGTTTTGGGGTTTTTTTTTTTTTTTGACATGTCAGGTGTCTTATTTTCAGTAATCATGCAAATAACGTTCTATAAGGAAAATCATACAAATAATTTTCTGTAATGAAAATTAATACAAATAATTTTGTATTGATCATACAAATAATTTTCATCATAGAAATTACAAATAATTTTCATCACAGAAAATAAAACACACCTCATGGCATGGCAAAAAAAAAAAACCTAAAGTCAGCCTCCTCCACATGGCAGCTGGAGTCTGGAAGATGAGAGGGATAGGGGATCTTAGGAAGCCTTACCCCGCTTCTCCTGCTCAGCAGTCTCTTGGGTTGGTTGGCACGGTGTTCTTCTGCATCCCCGTTTCCCTCAGCGTGGCCTTATAGAAGCTGGCGATTTCCCCCACGCCCAGTCTGTCTGCCACTTTCTTAAAACAATCTGAGGCGTCCTGCTCTGAGCTCAGGCTCCTGATGCTCCCACTGACATCGACATCGCTGCAGCAAGAGAGCTGTAAGAGGTATTTGGAACTTCAAAATAAATGATAGTACCCAATCACCCACAGAATGTGCGTGGCCTTCCCTGACCCGCCCACCAAAGTCAATCCCATATTATGGTCTGTTGAAGCACGTGTGAATGGCCCTCACAGCACTTACAACAGCTGTTAAGTATTTTATTTGTTTTCTTGTTTATTGATTATCCCTCTCACTAGACTGCAGGCTCCGTGAGGGCAGGCCCTAGGGCTGTTCACCACTCTTTCAGCTCTTAACAAAATGGCACAGAATGTGAATGTGGTAAGCAGTTGTTGGAGGAATAAATGAGTGAAGAGAAAGTGTAATGTCATCCAAATTGTACTGAAGACAAGAGAGGGAAAAATGGAATCCTGGCTGGCTTCTCCATTGAACATTCTTTCAGGCATGAACAGGACTATTAAGACTATTGCTTTTTTTCAATAGAGCCCAATTATAATTACTGTTAATTTACCTGTGTTCTCTGAGAGGGACTACTTAAGCCAATTATTGACATTAAAACATAGAAATATAAAATTTCACTGTTGAGATGGCAATCTATTTAAAATACGTTCTAATTCAGCTCTTTTGTTATGAGGCTCTCTTGACAAATCTCCTTATAAAAGCCAAGTCTTCCCCTAATTGAGCCTAATCATGGTAGAACCATTATTATGCCGCAAAGAGCCAAGCTGAAGAGTCAGCTAGTCCCAGAGCTGAATCCCAGCTTGGCCACTGACAGCCATGTGACCTGGAGCAAGTCAGCTTACTTGAGCCTCCATTTCCCCCGCAGGGCTGCATGCCTGGTACAGCCAGACCCTCAGAACTATTCCATTCTCCCACTCTCACCACCAGCCCAGGGCAGCCAAGCTACACAAGACACTTCAGAATTCGTAACGTTTCACTTAAGAAATGAGAATGCAAGCCACATTCCTATTGGTCCAACTCAAACTTTCTCTCTGGCGTCTGTTTGTTTTACCCTTCAGTAGAAGACAGTGTACTCACTCCCTACCCTAGATGCTTCTACTTTCACAGAACTACATTGCTCCACCTGCTGCCTCCACAAAGCCTCCAACGGCAGCTAGTGCAACACAGCTAGTGTTCAAGGGCCAAAGAGGGCAAATGCAGTACAGAGGCTCAGGTTTTTCTAGTTGCATCATCAATGGCCTGCAGTTAGGAGGTACACATGCAGCATGCAGCCACACGCAGCAGAAACGGGGTATATTTCTTTACTATTCAGAAAGCCTTCACAAATCAATGAAGAAAAAGCAAACTACTCAATAGAAAAAAGGGAAGAAAACAGAAAAAGAAATGTAAAAGGCAAATAGCCTGTGAAAATATGTTCAGGCTTAGCCATATTTAAGACAGATCAAAACAATGAGACACCGTTTTCACCTGTCAGATTAACAAAATTAAAATCATTCATGCCCAGTGTTAGCAGGAGCGTGGAAAACCAGGCAGTCTTATGTACTATTAACAGAAGTACAAGCTGAGCAATTAACAATATCAAAAATGTATACAAAACTCAACTGTATTACAGCAACTTCTGTTCATCAAAAGTCTACTTGTTTTAAAAGTGAAAAGATAGCCAAGCATGGTGGTGCATGCCTATCTTCCCAGCTAAGGCAGGAGGATCACCTGAGCCCAAGAGTTCGAGACTGCAGTGAGCTGTGATTGTGCCATTGCACTACAGCCTGGGCAGCAGACTGAGACACACTCTCAAGAAAAAAAAAAGGGAAAGATAATCAACAGATGAGAAAGATATTTGCAAAACATTTAACCGATAGCCGATCAGTGAGTATAATAGTTAATGGAATTCTATAATCGATATGAAAAGGACAAGCACTTTAAAAAAAGAAAATGGGCAAAGGTAATTATCATAAGAGGAGATATGTATAGCAAAAAAAGTCTGAAAAGATGCCTAACCTCACTAATAATCAGAGAAATGTAAACCACAACAAGAAAGCATTTCACACCAATCAAATTCACAAAAATTAAAAGTTTGACAACAAGTGATGGTAAGGACGTGGAGTAACTGACTGTGGATGAGAGTGTAAATTACAATAACCACTTTGAAGAATATTCCCTTTTTTTTTTTTTTTGAGACAGAGTCTAGCTGTCACCCAGGCTGGAGTGCAGTGGCGCCACCATCTCGTCTCACTGCAACCTCCGCCTCCTAGGTTCAAGCGATTCTCCTGCCTCAGCCTCCTGAGTAGCTGGGATTACAGGCTCATGCCACTGCCCCCAGCTAATTTTTGTTATTATTTTAGTAGAGATGGGGTTTCACCATGTCGGCCAGGCTAGTCTCGAACTTCTGACTTCATGTGGTCTGCCCACCTCAGCCTCCCAAAGTGCTGGGATTACAGGTGCCAGCCACCACGCCAGGCCTGGAGAATATTTCTAATATCATTGAAGATTCCCATAATCTATGAACCACTCAGTAATTCCACTCCTAAGCAAATACCCTAGAGAAACCCCCACCCATATACAATCAAGAGATGATGTATACAAGAATGTTAATAGAAGCATTGTTTGTAACAGAAAAAAAAAAAAAAACTGGTACAACTTTAATATCCATCAACCAGAAAATGGATACATAAATTGTAGTATATTCACACAATCTGAAGTTCCACAGTGAAAATAAATTAGTTTTTTTTTTTTTTTTTTTTTTGAGACGGAGTTTCACTCATGTTACCCAGGCTAGAGTGCAATGGCGTGATCTCAGCTCACCGCAACCTCCGCCTCCTGGGTTCAGGCAATTCTCCTGCCTCAGCCTCCTGAGTAGCTGGGATTACAGGCACGCGCCACCATGCCCAGCTAATTTTTTGTATTTTTAGTAGAGACAGGGTTTCACCGTGTTGACCAGGATAGTCTCGATCTCTTCGACCTCGTGATCCACCCGCCTCGGCCTCCCAAAGTGCTGGGATTACAGGCTTGAGCCACCGCGCCCGGCCATAAATTAGTTTTAAAAAGGTATCAACAAGGAAGAATTTCAGAAATATAATACTGAGGAAAAGATGATGCAAGTTTCAGCTAGACACAGTGGCCCATGCCTGTAATCCCAGCTACCCAGGAGGCTGAGGCAGGAGGATTGCTTGATGCCCAGAGTTCAAGACCAGCCTGCACAATATAATGAGACTCAATCAATCACTACAAATTTTTTTTTCATTAGCCAGGCGTGGTGGCGCAAGCCTGTAGTCCTACCTACTTGGGAGGCCGAGGTAGAAGTTTGAGTCCCGGAGTTAGAAGTTATAGCAAGCCATGATCACACCACTGCCCAACCTGGGCAACAGAACAAGACCCTGAATCACAATAATAAAAGATGCAAGTTTCAGAAGAATGCATACAGTAAAATATAATTTACATAAAATGTAAAAACATTCGAAGCATTGCACAGGAATGATAAACACCAAATTCAGGATCCTAGTGTCCTCTAGATAGAAGGGAAGGGATGGCGAGATCAGGGTTGTATAAAGCAGTTCTGCTTGTGATGACAGTGTTAGTTTTTAAGCTTCTTTTATTTTTTATGTCTATTCATATGCTTTAGTGTATATTTTAAAATTTAATGTATATATACTTCATCTAATTCCATTGCCAGGAGTTTATCTTAAGCATTAGCATATTTGATAAGTATCTGCAGAGCATTTTACCAATATCTGCCTTATTCAAATCATCATTCTAAAAACTACAAACTGGCCAGGCAGTGTCTCACACCTGTAATCCCAGCACTTTGGGAGGCCGAGGCAGGTGGATCACAAAGTCAGGAGATCAAGACCATCCTGGCTAACATGGTGAAACTCCATCTCTACTAAAAATACAAAAAATTAGCCGAGTATGGTGGCACGCACCTTTAGTCCCAGCTACTTGGGAGGCTGAGGCAGAGGTTGCAGTGAGGCGAGATTCCACCACTGCACTCCAGCCTGGGTGAAAGAGTGAGACTCTGCCTTAAAAAAAATTTTTTTTAAACACAAACTATCTTTTCACCTAACAAGTCATTTTTTAAAGAAACTCATTCAAAAAGGGAATTAGGACCAAAAGCACATTAGCAGGGTAGGTTAGCATGCCCCAGCCAGGGTGGTTCCCCTGCCCCCCATGACATCAGGTGCTGCTGTTCATCCTGCCTGGCCAGACAGTGCGCCTGGCCTTCTGCCTTGGCCTGAGCTGGTGCTGCTCCGCTGGTTCACATTCATGCGGCTGAAAGCTGGACAGAGCCGGGCTGTTGGCATCATCGCCAGAGTCAACACTTGGCTCACACAGAGGGCACACCTAGGGGTCTGTGAAGCCTTCTTGGGCTGGGGCCTGGCTTTCACAGTCACAAAGTTTGTGGCTAAAAAGGAAAAGAATGAAGCTTAGTGTAGAGGCAGAAGCTCTGGGTGCTGGGTTACCCCAGAAGGAAAGCCCCAGTTCTCAGCCTGGCCTGGGACAGGGAGCGGGAGCACCGCCAAGCAGTCGTGACTCAGAACCTCCCCACTGCACTGAAACCAGAACTGGGTTGCCTATATCTATTTTATTTGACTACTGAGTAAAATTATTTCCAAAAATAAAGGGCTACAAATAGACGTTTAGAAAGCTTTGAACTAGAGAGTACTGATTAGACATGTGGTTCTCAACAGAATAATAAAACTTTTTACAACCATTCTTCCATTTCTTCAGCTATGTGGAGGGAAAGGGGCCTGATAATATCTCCCTTCCCAAACCCTGCAGGGCTGCTGGAAGGATCCGGTGAGGTCAGAGCCAGCTTCAGCTAAGAGGCCCTTAGGAAAAAAATTTATTATTTCCTTCCTTCATAATGGAGGGTATTTCCAGTTCAAATAATTAGTCATGCAAACAAGCCTGCGTGTTTCTTCTAGAAAAAGGAGATGAAGAGGAAGAGGGGTAAGAAGAAAAACAACAACAATTTAAAAGGAGAGAAACTGGGTTCAAGTGCCTGCCGTGAAGGACATAGAGGGCGTGGCCGGAAGGGAAGCGTGGGGAGGAAGAGCACCTGGGACTCGCCCTGCGCCAGACACTGTGCCCTGTGAGACGCTTCAGACATGTCACTGGATCCTCACTGAAACTAGTGCAAGTGCTATCAGCACCATTTTAGAGATGAGAAAACTGAGGTTCAGACAGAATCAATCACTTGGCCAAGGTCAGGCAGAGACACTTGGTGCCCAGGTTAGTCTGCCCCTGGGGTGTGAACATTCCTTCCACAGCCTGGCCAGCGGCTCCTTCTCCTAAACATGGGTGTCCCCTGGCCCCACTTCTCTTTCCCCCTTTCTGTGATCTCCTGTAAGATCTGCAAGATCTCTCTCATCCCTTGAGTTATTCCCTCTGACTTCAGCCCACTGGACATTTCCCAGTTAAGAGCCCACTCTCTTCACAAAACGCCATCTCCAAAAGCAGCTCCTCCTCTGGCCACTCACACACCCCCCCTCCACCTAAGGGCTGCCCTCTTCTCCCTGCCACTCGTGCTCAAAATCAACATCACCTCTGGTGATTTCTCCCCTTTGCCATATACACAATCACTCAATCATCTCCATTCTTTCTTCAAAATCTCCTACTTCTCGCTGTTCACTTTCACCTTTTCTCTTAACACCCCAGCACTATGACCTTGTCAGCCTGGTTCCTTGCAGAAGCCTCCAGCAGGTCTCTGCCAGTGCTTCAAGCTTATCCTGCACACTGCTGCCACACCTGTGGTCCTTACAAACACCCCCTTCATCGTAGCATTCACCTGCCCTCCCAGCTCTGCAGGCTTGCCCACTGCCTTCACCAGACCAAGTCCACACTCAGCCCTGCACTCAAGGCCACTGCACCTGGCCTCCCCACAGCTTCCCAGCCTCACCCCCCACTCCTCCTCTCCCCAATTCCTCAGTTTAGCAAAGAGATTGCTCCAACATAATGCTCCTTTCTCCCCTCCTGACACTTGCAGTCCCTCCTCCCCCAGCTGCCTGTCCCCTGCCTGCCTCTGGCCACCTGTCAGTCAGGGCCTCCCGGGCCCTCCTCCCAAGGCCTGCAGGACTCATTATCTGTACTGTTGATCAAGCAAGTAATTATGCATTGCCTTGTAACTCTCTTCTGTTTAGCCTAGAATAGGCATTGAAACTGACTGGTGCTATTTAATCTTTTTCCTTTTTTTTGAGACAGAGTTTTGCTCTTGTTGCCCAGCCTGGAGAGCAGTGGTGCAATCTTGGCACACCACTACCTCCGCCTCCTAGGTTCAATCGATTTTCCTGCCTCAACCTCCCGAGTAGCTGGGATTACAGGCATGCACCACCACACCTGGCTAATGTATTTTTAGTAGAGACAAGGTTTCACCATGTTAGCCAGGCTGGTCTCGAACTGCCGACCTCAGCTGATCCGCCCGCCTGGACCTCTGAAAGTGCTGGGATTACAGGCGTGAGCCACTGCACCCAGCTGCTATTTAATCTCTATTTCATGTCTGCCTCTATGTCTATACCTACGTATTTCATCACCTAAATACTATAAACCACTTGGAGGTGAGGACTGTCTAAAAGGTCTTGGTTTCTCCCTACAGTGCCTAATAGGTAGATGATAGGTGCTGGATACATGTGTTGAGTTCGTTTTTCTTCCCACATAACTTGGCCTCAAACAAACAGCCAGGGCTAGTCAGAACGTTAAGCATCACCCTTAGAAGTCTACTCTTGGCCACCGCAAATCTGCCACAGGCCAATTTCAATGTAACCCTCAGCTGAGGGTCCCCCACGGGCATCGCTGGTCTCCAGAACGATCGCTGACCGAGGCGAGGCGCTGGAGGCCGCCCCAGCGCGGCTCTGCCTGCTGATTTGGCGATCGGATTTCCATGCCCCTCCCTGGTCCCGAGCTAAAAGGAAACATCCCGGGATGGGGGATGGGGTGGAGGTTCCTGAACTCTGAACCCTGTACCCTCCTTGGTGAAACCACCCCAGCCCAGCTCAGGGGTCGTCAAAAGCACCCTGGGGAACCTCTGCCCCTGGGACAGAAAGGAGACACTGCACCTTTAAGTCTGCACCCGGTTGAGAAAAACAAGCTGTGATTTATATAAGCGGGAAAATCATGTGATTTGCAGGAACGCTCCCTCCTCCCCTGGCCCCCTCCCCGCGTCGCCTCCGAGCCCTTCCCAGAGGGGCCCCGGCGGCAGGCTGGCCCCGGCTGCCTGTGAGGGGCGCGCGCGGGGGGCGCGCCAAGCCTGGGTTCACAAAGCCTCCTCCGGGGCGCGCGTTGCCGCCGCTCTTCCTGTGGACCTCAGACGCGGGGACAGGCGGCGGCGGGCTCCGGGGCGCGGCAGTGTGCACGCTGCCTCGTGGTGGTCTGCCTTTCAGAGGGTCCTCGGCGCGGCCCCGCAGTCCTGGGCCCCCGAGAGTACACGAGGCCCATTCCCTAGGCTGGGTCGGCTGCTGCCCGCAGGCCAGGAGAAACTGAGGCTCTCCCCCAGCTGCTCAGGGAGAAAGGAAAGCCGGGGATCCCACACACTAGCGTTTGTGTCCCAGAACACCCAGCCGGGGGAGAGCAATTTAAGAAATAATCTGGTTGGAAAGGGCATAACGAAAATCAGCCATTTCTAGAGCTGTGGGGCGGTCGTGTTTAGCCCAGAGGACCTAGCTAGCTTTCAGGAAAAAACGGATGTGGCCTTTCAGGCAGAGCCCAGAATAAAAGGGCCTGTGATTAGGAAGCCCTAAGAACCAGCATAGATCTTTTAAATATTGGAGGGGAGGTGAGGTAGCTGCCAGGAGCCCACGCCCACGCGGAGTTAGCTCTGACAGCTTCTAAAGGAAAGGGAGATGCTTAGATCATCCTGAGAAACTGGAAGATTTCCTGAGTGACCTGAAAAGGTCATCTCAACCATCCCCCTGCCGCTGGAGGAATACATGGAGCCCATCCCGGAAGGACTCCCAACGGGAGAGGATGAACCATCACTTCTGAAACCAAGCTCAGGAGAAGTGGAGGGGCTTTCTCAAGGGAGAAGAGCTGGCAGGAGAAGCAGGGGTCTCTCTCAGCACCACTTCCTTTCCGTAAACCATAATGATGGGCTCTGAAATTGTCCAAGGAAGAAAACCCATGGCTTCTCAGAGCAACCAGTACCAGGGGTTCCAGCTCACCAGAGAGCATGTGGAAGTTCTGTTTTATTTTCCTCCTTTGGTCACCTGCTGAGGATGAGGCATAAGCCTAGTGTTGTCTCACCTGGAGGAAAGGTATAATGCAATTAACAAAGCTGCTAATGCCTCCTCTCACCCTGACCTCCGCCCTCAGCCTCTGTACCAGCCCACCCTCCGCATCCTGCACAGCCAGCTGCGCTCTAGGAGGGCCTCCTGGCCCTCCTCCCACCCGCCCTTTCCCTGTTAGATGGAGGGTCTTTATGCTAAGATCACTGCAGGAATACAGCTTCAGTGCCCTCTGTCACACCACCAATGAGAAGAACCTTCCTAAAGGGAAAAGCTCACGGTAGGCAAAGATTCCCGATTATTCCATAAATCCTGAAGAAGAAAAATACAGGTTAACATAGGGATTTGAGAGGATGGCACTCTGTGTGTTCAGACATATGCTGATTTCACTCATTCTGTTATTTGATGATTTGGTTATTTAAGGCCTGCCTGGCACTGAGCTAGGCACTGGGACTACCATGTGAATAAGACAGAGATGGCCCCTCCCCAAACCCTGCCGCTCGCCCCTCCACTCTGCCTCCCAGGACAGGAGGCTATGATAGACTTTCCTCGCCTGCACCAGCGTATGTCTGTCTCTTTCCCAGCCCACCCCTCGCAGGTGTTGCCCCAGCCCCAGCTGCTTATGTCTCGTGTGTTCTGCCAAGAGCTGCTTCTGTCAGAAGGCACTAACTCTCTGGTGATTGAGTGGTGGATAGAAGAGGTAACCTAAAGGCATGTCCTGAAAAATGAGATCAAAGTTGGCAGCCTCCTGGGCCCCTCCCAAAAAAAGATACAGCCACCACCATTTATAATTAATTCAGGCCCCACTTCACTCTGTGCCACCCGCTTTCTGTCTCTCTTTCCTTTTTTTTTTTTTTGAGTTCTCTTCCTGATATGCCTGGCTGCCCCAGTGCAGCCCTCCTCTTTCTGAAGCTTCCTGTGCCAGGGGCCTGTCCATCTCAGAGCCCTCCTGGTGCTGCTCAGCTGCATCCACAGGGGGTCCTGAGTCCCTGGGCCCTGCACAGATGTCTATCCAGGGTCTCTTGGTCTCTTCCGTAGCTATGAAGTCTCCTCACTGAGGGTGCCCAAACACCACCCTTAATCCCAGGTCTGCCAGCCTCTACCTTCTAACCCTCCTAGACCACACCAGCCCCTGCCTTATTCTAGTATATTCCTGATTTCGCCTATTTCCAGCTTCCCTTGGCCATTCACAAGCACAGCCTGATGCTGTGCATAGGAAGACCTGGCAATAAGCCTGTGGTGAACAAATATTTTAAATGAACAAACAAAAATTATGGCCCCAAACTGAAAACACCCTGGAAGCCACAAACTCTGTTACCTTCCAAAGAAGCCAGATCTGGACAGCTGAGGTTTTAAAAAAAAATGCAATGAGTGAATTAGTGAAATCAGCTCATCATGGACACTGTTTCTTTCAGGAAATGAAGCCTCAGAAGAAAAAAGGCATTCCAGCCCCTGCCAAATTCCATTCTGTTTCAAATTAGCCTTCCAGTAAAATGAGGGGGCTGTCCTAACTGGTCTTCAAGGTCCTCCTAGTACCTGAGCTCTGAGGCTCTAGACTTCCCTGAGCAACCTCTGGAACTCTCCACGTTCTCATAACTGAGGAGAAAATCCATTTGTGCTCTGGGCTGAAGCTCAGAAGTGGGCTTTCACGACAGTCATTTCAGGCCTGTTTCCCTTTTTCTCCCTTCCCTGAAAGGGCCTCTGGTCTTTCCCAAGCTGCCTGAGTAGAAGGGAACACGCAGCTCCCCCGGAGCAGAGGGGCCCGCAAGAGGGAAAGCTGGCCCAGGCCCAGGACAGGCTTGCCTCTCACTCTGCAGAGACATTCTTCCCTCCCAGCCGGCAGGGAACTTCTGGAACTTCTAAACAGCACATCCTCGAGCCAGCCCAGGCCCCCATGGCATCCTGCACCCCAGGTTTACAAGCTTTTAGTGGTAACTAACACATTTGGCAAACCTCCTCAAGTGTGAGCCAAGCCAGGCCTTTCTCCCCAGGTCCCAAGTAACAAAAGGATGCTGGGCTGGGCCTAAAACAGGATCAATCTAGCCAGATGAGCCTAGAGCCTTGGTTCTCAGGGCCAAGGCTGGAGAGGACCAGAGAGAAATGTCCTCGGCCAGCCTCATCGTGGTCTCCGTCACCATGCAGCCTGGTCCAGAGATTTCAGGATGCATCACTGATTCCAGGCAGGGCTCCATCCCCGGCCCACACTTAGCCCAGGACCTGGCCAGAGAATCACCAAGCATTCCCAGCAACATGATGCACGGCTCACTCTTCATGCCAGGCTCCTCCAGGTTCTGGTGGGAGCAGCCCAACCTTCTCACTGGATTCCTGCTATGTCTGGTGGATACAAAAAGCATATGTTGGCTGGGCACAGTGGCTCACGCCTGTAATACCAGCACTTTGGGAGGCCAAAGCAGGCAGATCGATTGAGGCCAAGAGTTCAAGACCAGCCTGGCCAACACGGTGAAACCCTGTCTCTACTAAAAATACAAAAATTAGCCAGGCGTGGTGGTGCAGACATGTAGTCCCAGGTACTCAGGAGGCTGAGGCGAGACAGTCATTTGAACCTGGGAGGCAGAGGTTAAAGTGAGCTGAGATTGCACCACTACACTCCAAACTGGGTGAAGAGTGAGACTCCGTCTCACACACACACAAAAAAGCTTATGTCACCTGCCATACATCTCTGCTTTCAGATGATTTTAAAGAGAATGTTGTTTTGAAAGCTTGAGACATGTTCTGGGCTTGGCTTTGGTTCTACCTCCATCTCTGTTTTGAGAAACACAGTCCTCTTCTCGGTGTATCTGGAAATCTTGGAGACAGTGAGCTGAACTACAGGGACTTCCTCATTACCTGGGCTGTGCCTCGTCCAAATGTTGCTAACGGTCTCCAAGAGAAATCCATCCACTCCTTCCTTTGGGCTGTCTAACTGGCGTGCCTGCCCTATAATATCCAAGTGGCGACTCCAGCCCCATTCACCTAAGTATAGGGACTCCATCATGTGTCCCCCCAACCTTGCAGTCCCTCTCAAATCTTGCCACCACCCCCCAGCTTTCGGATGCCAAGATTCTCAGAAGGTTTGTGCTTCCTCTGGTGACCTCTGGCTCGGACTCCCTGCTTCCCGCCTCTCAGCCTCCATCTGCACCTCCTCCCGAAGCTGCTCTCCTCTCCCACCCCCTCTTTATCACCCTCTGCTCAGCCCTCTCTGGGCATGATCCCAGCCACCCCCAGCTCACACAGCAGCAGACTTTTACTCAAGGTTAGGGGTCATAGAGAAAGAATGACAGTAAGCAAATGAAAATCTGTGAATAGACATTACCCTGAAAGTTCACCAACCATCTCCCACCTCAGAAAACTTCTCACTGTTCCCTAAGTCCCAACTTAAACCATCTTCTCTCCAACCTTTCTCTTCTCTTCTACAGCCTTCTACCCAAACTCCAAGTTCCTGGGGATTCTTCTTGCAAAACAATTTGTCTTGCCTTCCACATGCCCAGAAAGTCTCATTGTTCTTACCAGAGCGCTTCCCTGTCAGAGTTGATCATAGCATAATCCTCAAAACATCTACCTCCAGGATAAATGCCAGCCCACCCGTGGAATGATAAAGCACAGCATTTTGTTTTCTATGTAACACTTTCTTCCTATCCACCCCCCACTGCCGCCCCCTTACATCTGGTACCCCTGACAGTCAAGAAATCCACCCCAAAATGTTCCTGTTTTCTTTTTCCTTTTTGTTCTTTCTTTCCTTTACTCCTGTATAGGCACGGCACATCACTAACCAGCATTCCTGCTGCACTTGAAAATGGTGATCTAATTAAAAATAAGTCAACATGAAACAGATACAAAAGCACAAATACTGTATGAGTCCCCTTGCATAAGTACCTAGAGGAGCCAAATTCCCAGGGACAGAAAGTAGAATGGTGGTCACCAGGAGCTGGGGAGGGGAGAAGGGGGAGCTGTGGCTTAGTAGGTGTGGGGTTTCAGTTGGGGAAGATACAAAAGATGGAAAATGATGATGGTTGCACAACAGTGTGAATGTACTTAGTGCCACTAAACGGTACACGTAAAAGTGGTACATTTTATTTTGTTTTTAAACAGCCTCGCTCTGTCACCCAGCCTGGAGTGCAATAGTACGATACGGCTCACGGCAACCCCTGCCTCCCTGGTTCTAGTGATTCTTCTGCCTCAGTCTCCTGAGTAGCTGGGATTACAGGCACCTGCCGCCATGCCCGGCTGATTTTTGTATTTTTAGTAGACACAGGGTTTACCATGTTGGCCAGGCTGGTCCCGAACTCCTGACCTCAGGTGATCTGCCTGCCTCGGCCTCCCAAAATGCTGGGATTACAGGCATGAGCCACCATGCCCGGCAAAAACAGCACAGGTTACATTATATATACCTTACCACAATAAAAATAAACAAGGTCTATAACATTTATTCTGACCTCAAGAGAGACCTGCAGTTAATTGCACAAATAGGGGCTTTTCCCTCAGCAACTTTGGATCATATCATTTCTGTGAACAACTGCAGAGATCCTGTGCTCAGGAGATCAGCCTCACCTGCCTCAGGCTCGGTGGTCAATCATCCTTCTGCTGACTCCACCCTTGTGGCTGTAGACTTTATGCTCCCCTTCCAAACTGAGAGGAAACAGAAGAAGCACACAGCTGCTGCCACTGGAATTAGAGCCTTCAGATGCTGGTTTTAAGCCTAGTTCAGTTGTTAACTAGCTTTGGGCAAGTGATTTCATCTCTCTCTCAATATCCTTATAAAGAAAATAGAGAAGATAATAGCTGGTCCCCAGTGAAATAATGGATGTGAACACACTTTGAGAAGTGTGCAAGCTGGTTTCTGTAAGGTCTGACGGGACCATGAATGGCATGGTAATCTGTGTGACCTGCATGTACACCCCAGATGAGTTCCTGGAAGAAATGATCAACCCTTGCAGCGCCTAACTTGAGACATTCTTCTATTGTTTCCTATTCCGGCCCCGATTGACAAGTCCATTGGACTTTGAACTGACCTTGGCCAACCTCCTGACTCCACGCCCTACAACCCGTCCCAGCTTGCAAACCTACGACCCCCTCCCAGCTTGCAAAAAAACGCCCTAAACTGTAACTCCTGTAATTTTCCACTGCCTTCCCCACAACCTATAAAACCAACTCCTATCCACCCGCCTTTGCTGACTCTGTTTTCGGACTCAGCCCACCCGCACCCTGGTGAATAAACAGCCATGTTCCTCACACAAAACCTGTTTAGGGGTCTCTTCACTCAGAGCTCGTGTTTTAACAGTTTCATCATCTCTTAAACATCTCAGACATAAGAAGGAAGTTGCTACCTGGAACTAAGGAGGTAGCTGGCAAATACCTCAGTAAATACAACCTAGAAACACTACTTTGATCATGGGCCAATAACCCTAAATCATCATCCTCTTCAAAGATGGATGAAGCAAGGGCCTTCACCGTCCGGTCTCTACTAGGAAACCCCAGTTTATTGAGACACTGATTTTCCCAATGATTCGCTTTTATTCAGAGCCAATATCCAGGTTTGTCCACAGGGTGCCCACTGCCTGCTTCTCGGAGTTGAGGAGTGGGTTCTGAGCAGGAGTGGGAAAGGGACAGAGGGAGGCGCTGCATGTGCCCAATGGCGCCCTCTCATAACGTTCACAGCATTTGGGCATGTTGACTGTCAAAAGACAAATGAAAAGGTGATAGCATGAGTAGGGTGGATACGAGATCACAGTCTCATAAAAGACGGTGGCCTGATGGAGGCTTCAGACGGTGGCATTAGCTGCCCCTCAGTCTGGTTGCCAGCCAGTCCTGCTGCCCTGGCTCTGGTCCCTTGGGATGTAGGAGGCAGCACTTCTTGCCAAGAAGTCTCTCTCCCTCAGGCCTAAGGAAGAAGTTCAGGTCCCCACAGCCCAGGTAAGTCCACATCCTTTCTCCCTCTAGCCTCCCCTGCCTTACCAGGACCCTCTTCTGTCCTTCTTGCAGCTGTCCCCTCCCACCTCTGGGGAGCACCCAGAGTCAGAGGCAGAGGTCCCTGTAGTCCCCGGCCACACTCAGGCCCATCTCACACGCCTCATAGTGACCCAGCTCAGCCCAGATGGAAGTCATCTGGTTAGGGCTTCAGACTGATTTCACCAACAATGACGTCATGCTCGTCCACACCCATTCCCACATCAACTCCTTCCCAGTCCCCTTCCCACTCACACAGGCAGTGCCAAGAAGTGAAAATGGAAGCAGACTCAGGAACCCGGGCTGGGGTTGTGTCTAGGGGCACGACCGGGGCCCAGGGCTTGGATCACAGACAATTCCAGGCTCCGACCTTATCCAGCCGAGCCTCCCAAGCTGCGCGGCACCACAGCTGCAGAATCTGCAACGTACAGGAGCTGGCTTTTCACTTAAAGTCAAGGGAGGAGAATGGAGAGATTTCCCACAAAGCCCTTCTCTCATCGAGCAGCCTGTTTCCCTGCTTGCCTCCCGGGCCTCAGGACACTCAGGGTGGCCTGTCCTTGCTGTGGCCCCACAGCCTTCAATCCAGGCCAGCCAGGGGAGTCTGCGGGTCACCACGCCCCAGCTCCGAGGACCCAGAGAGGCAGAGGGTCTTTGTGGGCTCTGAGAATATCACCATGAATTGCAAAATGTTCTTTTCCATTTTATGGGATTTTAACTTTACTCAGTACCCCGCCGGGGGCAGGCCCAGAGGACTTTGATCCCACGGGTGACCAATGGAATAAACTGTTTCTACAAATGGGGTCTCATCCCAACCTCTTCTCCACCCCTCCCCTCAAAGGCAGCCTGTTTAAGAGCAAGCTGCTCTAACCTTACCACACCTTCCTTGGAGCTGGGTGGCAGGGAGGGGTGGGGGGGCTGAGCCATCACTGTGACCAAGAGCTTCCTAGAAAGGGGGAGAGAATTCAAGATCCCCCCATTCTGGAAAGAGCCAGAGTGGCTCCTCACAAAAAACCGTGGAGTGTCACTGGCCGGAGGCTAGCACAGCCTGGAACGTATGAGCCACCAGCTTCTCCACCATGACCCTCTCAGCTCCTCCACGGAGGCTGGGGGTGGGGAGAAATATGTTTCTTCAGAGGCCCCCGGGGCTAGCCCACCCCAGCCTTCTCATAGGGCGCTCTGAGGGAGGAGCTGCAGCCCAGCTCCTCCAGCCTCTGCCCTCACAAAGGCCCCCTCTGTCCCAGCCTCCCCTACGGTCCTCACTCCCCCAGCCCCCACCACACACATGCTCTTCCTACAGGAGCAGATTCCAAGCCCAGCTAATGTCGGAGGCTGCCTCCCCACAACGTGCTGGAACAAAGGCTGCTCATGGCTAAATATGCCGGGGTGCTTGTCAGGGCTTAGGCAAACGTAATTACAGGGAGAGGCAAAGCCCTCTCGCAGCCACACCTGGCCATACAGTAAACAGCACTTTTTCCTGTCGAGCTGGGGGGAGCTGAGAGACAGGGAGGCGACAAACCACAATTTGAATCATTTGGAGAGAAGCTATAAATATAATAATGAGTCATTTGTAAAATATAATTTCATCCAAAAGCCTGGAAAAAAATAGGAAAGAAGTTCTTATGCTATTTCAGGCGAAATTGTTCAAGGGTGTTCTGCCAGAACCTGGGGAGGGGACCCAGCTGCCCACCAAAAGCCAGGCCGGGATTCACATACGGGCCTTCCCGAGCTCCACGCTTCCCCCGCCCCGCCACCCCGCAGAGTGCTGCCTGGGACAGCGCCTTCCTGGGCTCCCTCGGACTGTGCCGAGGTGGGAATGCTACAGAGCTGATAAGAATCATGGACGAGCCAGCCCGACGTCCGGGCTGTGCAGCTTCAGAACAGTTCAGGGCAGGCACGCTATTGTTTTTGGCACACTCTCCCCCAGCCTTGGGGCCCTACCAGCCTTTCATACACAGGGTGGCTTTTTTAGTGCTGCTCCAGGGTCTCTTCTAGAACACTGAGAAGACTTCATTCCAGCCCTGGGCCCCAACTGCTCTGGGAAAAGAAGGTGGAGCCTTTCTAAAGCTCCGTCTCGGGGAGGGGCTGAGGTCATACTAGGCTTGGTCAGGTCACCAATACCATTCTGGATAGTTGTGAAGAGCAAGTGCTCTGGAACTAGACTTTTCTTAGGTTCAATTACATCTGGGCCACGTAATATCTGTGTGACCTTAAGAAAGTTACCTAACCTCTCTGGGCTCAGTTAACTCATTTATTAGGTGGGTCTAGTAATAATTGTACTTCCTCAAAGGCCTCTTGACAAGATGAAATGAGTTAATAAGGAAACACCTGGAATAGGGCCTGGCATAGTAAGTACTCAATAATGTTTAATAAGATTATTATTATCTCTCACTGTGCATCTTGGTAAAACAGAAAACCACAGGACAAAGGTACCATGGCATACATCGTTCACCTTGGGTGGCCGTGGATACATGGGGTCAGGTCCCCTGGCTTGTCCCGTCAACCTTGAGCAAATTCTTCAATCTCTGCAGCTAGAGGATCCCCTTTATCCCTCCTTACACCCCTACTTTGCCTCTGAACAGAAGTAAGTAGGGAGAGGAGACAGAGTAGCATTCTACCTGTGGGGGTTTGGTTGTTTTTTAGAGACAGGGTCTTGCTCTATCACCCAGGCTGGAGTGCAGTGGTGTTATCATAGCTCTCTGCAGCCTCTAACTCCTGGGCTCAAGCCATCCTCCCACTTCAGCCTCCCAAGTAACTGGGTCTACAGGCCGCACTACCACACCCAGCTATTTTTTTTTTTTTTTTTCAGAGACGGGGTCTCACTATGTTGCCCAGGCTGGTCTCAAACTCCTGGCCTCAAGCAATCCTCCTGCCTCGGCCTCCTGAGTCACGGAGATTACAAGAGCAACAAGCCACTATGCCCGTCTTCTATCTACTGTTTCAGGGCCCTAAGTCAGTTGCTACTTTAAAACAACTAAACACATCCTGAGCTCTAACTTCAGCCCCTCCCTCTCTCCCCTCTTGCCCCCCTTTTTTCCTCTCTTCACTTCCCTCTTTACTTTCCTCTTCTTCATGCCATACCTCTCCTTCCTTGTCTTCCAATCCCAGGGCAGAGCTGGGAGAGTGGGATGAGATCAATGTACTCAAAGCCTCTGCTCCACCCAAACCACCAGGTCCTTTTCCCTTGTTGCTGAGAGTGGCCTTGAAATCCCTCAGTAACACTTCTCCCCCACCCTTAGGTTCCTGCTACACCCAGGGAAGCCAGAAGTAGACAGAAATAGTCTCCATGTCAATATGCTGCATTTTCCTTTCTCAGAAACCAGAGCACCACAGCCAGCTCTAGCCCAGAGGGAAAGTAAGAGGATGTTTTTGCAGCAGGTGTCCTTTCTCCTGTAACTACTAAACTGTCGCCCCCTCACTAAAGAGGATGCCTTTGCCTATGCTGTCCCCACCCCTTGGGGCAAGCTTCCACCTCTATTGGCATGGGTAACTTTTTTTTCTTCACTAATTCTTTTTTTTTTTTTTTGGGGGGACGGAGTTTCGCTCTTGTTACCCAGGCTGGAGTGCAATGGCACGATCTCGGCTCACCGCAACCTCCGCCTCCTGGGTTCAGGCAATTCTCCTTCCTCAGCCTCCTGAGTAGCTGGGATTACAGTCACGCGCCACCATGCCCAGCTAATTTTTTGTATTTTTAGTAGAGACGGGGTTTCACCGTGTTGACCAGGATGGTCTCGATCTCTTGACCTCGTGATCCACCCGCCTCGGCCTCCCAAAGTGCTGGGATTACAGGCTTGAGCCACCTCGCCCGGCCCTGAAATAGAAATCTAAACAAGATCTATATATTGTGATTAATTGATATGTCTCTGAAGTCTCTTGTTTATAGTTCTGTGTGTAAATCTCTCTCTCTCTCTCTCCCCTTGCACTTTTTTTAATGAACAAAATCTGATTGTTTATCTTACAGAATTTTCCAAATCTGGAGTTTTAAAATAATTAAAACACAGTGGTGTCATTTAATATGTTTCTCTGTCCCTTGTAAAGCTAGTAAATTGGTAGTTAGAACTAGTGGCCAGAGTCAGGTTTGGTTATTACCTCTTTTTCTTCTTATTTTTTGGCAATATTACTTCACATTGCTAGTATGTAATACCACCCAGTTGCTTCTTTTCGTCACATTGTCAGTCATTGTTGATCATTACCTAGATTCATTAATTCATTAGAGCATACAAAATTTTGTTACTCCATTCCGTCATTCCTTATTCATTTATTAGATAGAACTCCCCATTTCTAGAGTTCTTAAATTGCTTTGTATAGATTCAGATTTCTATCTAGTATAATTTTCTTTCTGTTTGAAGGACTTCAGTCACCATTTTTTATAATGCAAGTATTCTGGTGATTCTTGACATTTTAACTGTCTGAAAAGTTTTTATTTCCCCTTCATTTTTGAAAGCTACTTTCGTTGGGTATAGAATTCTAGGATGACAATTTTTTTCCTTCAGTGTTTAAAAGATGTTATTCCATTGTCTTCTGGCTTTCATTGTTTTCAAAAAGAAGTCTGTGGCCAAGAAGTATGCGGCCAAGAAGTCTGCAGCCAGGGGCAGTGATTCATGCCTGTAATCCTAGCACTTTAGGAGGCCAGGAAGGGCAGACAACCTGAGGTCAGGAGTTCAAGACCAGCCTAGCCAACATGCTGAAACCCCATCTCTACTAAAAATATGAAATTTAGCCTGTAATCCCAGCTACTCAAGAGGCTGAGGCACGAGAATCACCTGAACCCAGGAGGTGGAGGTTGCAGTGAGCCAAGATCATGCCACTGCACTCCAGCCTTTGCCACAGAGTGAGACTATGTCCCCCCAAAATAAAAAAAGAAGAAAGAAAATCAAAAAGAAGTCGGCTGTCTTTTTTTTTTTTTTTTTTTTTTTTTTTGAGATGGCATCTCACCCTGTCACCCAAGTTGAAGTGCAATGGTGCAATCTCAGCTCACTGCAACCTCCACCTCCTGGCTTCAAGTGACTCTCCTGCCTCAGTCTCGCAGGTAGCTGGGATTATAGGAGTGCACCACCACACCCAGCTAATTTTTTTTTTTTTTTTTACTTAGCTACTTTTAATACTTTGGGGTGAGCCCCACAGGAATAAAAAACACTGGGAAGGGGTAACCCCCTCATCCCCGGGAGTGGCCCAGAGGGAGAGAGGCTACCTGAGGGGAAGGAAGCACAAAAGGGACCCGCTGCAGACTCAGGGCAAAGGGAATGCCATCGGTGCTGGGACCTGTGAGCACTACAGAGGAACATGAGCGTGGTGGGACTGGTCCAGGCACACAGGTGAAGGGCAAGAGGGTTGGACACGAAGCCACAAAGCTACTTGGGTTCCTCCTTCTTCTTGTTTGCCTTTTTCTGCTTCTGCTGCATGATCTCCGAGTCCCTCTGCTTGCGGGTGGCAGCAGAAAGCCCGTCACCTCGGCACTTTCCCTTAGCCGAGTTGCTCTGCTTTTTCATATTCTTCTGGCGGGTGAGCTCTTGCTGGTTACTGTGGGTCATGGCAATGACAGCGGCTCCTTTTTTTCTTTTATCTTTAGTGGAGAGGGGGTTTCACTATGTTGGCCAGGCTGGTTTCAAACTCCTGAGCTCATGATCTGCTTGCCTTGGCCTCCCAAAGTGCTGGGATTACAGGTGTGAGCCACCACACCCGGCCTGCTGTC
>NW_022436942.1:18835411-18865265 GCF_009761245.1 Sapajus apella
ATGTGTTCTTTGTGTAGTTCTCCAGTTTTTTTGTGCTAGGGGTTCATCGAGCTTGGATTTGTGGACTTACAGTTTTCATCAAATTTGGAATATATTTGGTCATTATGCTTTCAAATATTTTTCTACCCTCTTCCTTTGCCTGGGACTCCAATTACACAAATATTAGGCCACTTGAAGTTTTCTTTTTTTTTGAGACAGATTCTCATGCTGTCACCCAGGATAGAGTGCAGCGGCATAATCTCGGCTCACTTCAGCCTCCCCCTCCTGGGTTCTCCTGGCAATTCTCCTGCCTCAGCCTCCCAAGTAGCTGGGACTACAGGTGTGTACCACCATGCCAAGCTTTTTTTTTTTTTTTTTTGTATTTTTAGTAGAGATGCGATTTCACCATGTTAGCCAGGATGGTCTTGATCTCCTGACCTTGTAATCCACCTGCTTTGGCCTCCCGAAGTGCTGGGATTACAGGTGTGAGCCACCAGTATGGCTTTTTTTTTTTTTTTTGACGGAGTCTCACTCTGTCTCCAGGCTAGAGTGCAGTGGTACAATCTTGGTTCACTGCAACCTCCGCCTCCCGGGTTCAAGCAACTCTCCTGCCTCAGCCTCCCGAGTAGCTGGGACTACAGGTGCACGCCACCAGGTCCCGCTAATTTTTGTATTTTTAGTAGAGACAGGGTTTCACCACACTGGCCAGGATGGTCTCGATCTCTTGACCTTGTGATCTGCCCACCTTGGCCTCCCAAAGTGCTGAGATTACAGGTGTGAGCCACCGCGCCCGGCAGCCACTTGAAGTTTTCTTACAGCTCACTGGCGCTCTGCTCTTTTTTGTTTTTCTCAATCTTTCTTCTCTGTGTTTCTTTTTGGATAGTCTCTATGAATATATCTTCAGCTTTATTTGTTTTTTCTTCTGTAGTGTTTACTCTGCTGTTGATTTCACCCAATATATTTTTTATTTCACATTATAGTTTTCATTGGTAGAAGTTTAGTTTAGATTTTTAAAATATCTTCCATGCCTTTATTTAACATACTTAATCTTTCTTTTACTTTCTTAAACATATAACAACTGTTTTAATGTCCTGTCTACTAATGTCCTTTTTCTAACATCTATGTCATTTCTGGGTCTGTTTCCATTGATTGATTTATTTTCCTTGTTATTGGTCATATTTTCCTCATTATTTGTATGCCTGTATCCAGTAACTTTTGACTGGATAGTAGACATTGTGAATTTTACCTTGTTGGGTGTTGGATAGTTTTATATTTCTATAAATACTCTGGAACTTTGTTCTGAGACACAGTCATTTGGAAACAGATCTTTTCAAGTTTGATTGTGTTTAAACTTTGTTAGTTGAGACCAGAATATCTACTAGTCTAGTGCTAACTTTGCCCAACTACTGAGATAATACCCTTCTGAGTACTCTATCTGATGTCTTGTGATTTATGAGGTTTTCCAACTGGTGATGAGAACACAGACTCCAGGGATTATTTCCTCTGTTCCTTTTGTGTGGTTGTTTCCCTAGACTCAGATACTTTCTTCACATTCATGCTCTGATCAGTACTCAGCCAAAGACTCAAGGGGACCCTCTCCAGATTTCTGCCTCTCTCTCTCTCTCCCCCCACCTCTTGCCCCCCACCTTTATTCTTATCCTTCATTTCTCTGTAGCTCTCTCCTGTTTGGTACATTGCCCTTAAAACCATAGCTGCCTTGGCCTCCATGGATTCCCTGTTCCATCTCCTCAGCTCAGAGAGGCTACTGGACTCTGCCTGGATTCCTCCTCTTTGCAAAGCAGCCTGGAAACTCTCTCAAGGCAGTAGGATGGAGCAAATGTACAGCTCAGCTCATTTGTTTTCCCTCTCTCAGGGATCACTGTCCTGTGCTGTCTGATATCCCAAACCATTGCTTCATATATTTTATACAACATTTTAATTGCTCTAGGAAGGAGCATAAAGTCCATGCCTGTTATTCCATCTTGGCCAGAAACAGAAGTTGTTCTGGATAACTTCTGCTTAAATTTGTATATTCAGCTCAGGACCTTGCTTTCAGAAGACTTCCCTATGCCCCACCATTATCTCCACCAGTGCAGGTTGGAAGCTCTTCTTTAGTGAGCTTATAATACCCTACCTGTGAGTATGACTATCGCTTATGAGTCTCTCTGCAGGTACACCATGTTGCTTTCTAGTCTGTGAGCTCATTTGGGGTAGACTTATATCTCAACATCTTTGTGTTCTCTCTGGTGTCTGGTATATAGTAAGTGCTGAATTAAATGTTCAGAAGAACTCAGTAAACATAAGATTCAGGAAAAAAAAAAAGCAAGAAAGAAAGAAAAAGAGAAAAGAAATAAATGTTTAGGAGAATGAGGCGGGGCAGTGGCTCATGCCTGTGATCTCAACACTTTGGAAGGCCAAAGCAGGAGGATCACTTGAGGCCAGCAGTTTGAGATTAGCCAGAGCAACATAGAAAGACCTTGTCTCTACAAAAAAATGAAAAAATTAACTGAGCATGGTGGATTTGCCAGCAGTCCTAGCTACTCAGGAGGCTGAGGCAGGAGGATTACTTGAGCCCAGGAGTTCAAGGCTGCAGTGAGCTGTCACTATGCCACTGCTCTCCAGCCTTGGCAATGGAGCAAGATACTTTCTTTAAAACAACAACAGCAAAAAAAAGTTTAGGAGAATGAATGAAGAGAAACCCATAGCCACTTGGCCATCACCAGCTATAACTAAGCAATGATAAGACCATACCTATAACTGGCATTTCCTATTAGACTCACCATAAACTATGAGCACTGACACTGACAGCTGTCTCTGGGTACCTCCCTCATCCTGAGCTGACCTGGCAATGTCCAGAGCACTCCCAAGAATGTGACTTTAAATATCCTGACCTTGACAATCCCAAGGCCTTCAATGGAGGGTGTGTGGCACTGAGACATATGCGTCATTGAAGGTGTCAGAAAAGTGTAACTGCTTCACTAAGGCTTTCAGAATACTCCCTGTCCTAAGGTGAGATGGAGGAAAGAAAATAAACATGGAAAAGCCTAGTAAACACTCTCCCCAGTGTTTGTCATATTCTCTGCCTCCCACAGATGTGTCCAGAATTCTCTGACTATACAAGGGACACTGACAGAGAATCCCAGGCACACTCACTGCCAGCTCAGTGTTTGGACAAAGCAGCCTTAATAGATCCAAGGCAGAATCAAACATGATCAAGGAGTAAGACAGCAGGGACTCAGGGCAAATCAGTTCCTGGAATCACAGTCCACATACTTCCCAAACCTACCTTGGCTGTAGAAACCCATGCTTTTCAGATCTAATAGACAAGGCTCTGCTGAGCTTTCACTCTGGGCCCTACATAGGGCACAGATAGTATCAGGACGAAATGAGTCCTGCTGATCATCCTTAAAGAATTTAATAATTTCCTTAAATGCAATGTTTCCCAAAGTGGGGCTCCCTAGCCACCTGCATGTGAATCACCAAGGATATTTGTTAATAATGCAGCTCTCCAAGCCCAATCCCAGATGGAAGGAATCAGATTCTTTGGGGTTGAAGCCCAATAATATATATTTTTTTTCTTTTTTTTTTTTTTAAAGACGGGGTTTCACCGTATTGGTCAGGCTGGTCTCGAACTCCTGACCTCAGGTGATCCGCCTGTCTCAGCCTCCCAAAGTGCTAGGATTACAGGCGTGAGCCACCGCACCCAGCAATCTATATTTTTAATAAACATCTTATGTACACTAAAGTGTGAGAACCACTGCTTTAATGTTCATGGAAGACGTTAAAGCAGTGGTTCTGTGAAGACAGATTGGTTGTGCTTTGGGACCTGAAAATAATGTTAAGAGTCTGCCGGGCGCGGTGGCTCAAGCCTGTAATCCCAGCACTTTGGGAGGCCAAGGCGGGTGGATCACGAGGTCGAAGAGATCGAGACCATCCTGGTCAACATGGTGAAACCCCGTCTCTACTAAAAATACAAAAAATTAGCTGGGCATGGTGGCGCGTGCCTGTAATCCCAGATACTCAGGAGGCTGAGGCAGGAGAATTGCCTGAACCCAGGAGACGGAGGTTGCGGTGAGCCGAGATCGTGCCATTGCACTCCAGCCTGGGTAACAAGAGCGAAACTCTGTCTCAAAAAAAAAAAAAAAAAAAGAGTTGAAGTCTACAGCCATTGTCATCTGGGCTTGGAGTTTCTTTGTGGGCTCCTGGTTGATTCTATGAGCTAGTAGAGCTATACAAAACCAGACAGAGCTTTTTTTTTTTTTTTTTTTTTTTCCCCCCGGGGGGGAGTTTCACTTTTGTTGCCCAGGCTGGAGTGCAATGACGTGATCTCAGCTCACCGCAATCTCTGCCTCCTGGATCCAAGCGATTCTCCTACCTCAGCCTCCCAAGTGTCTGGGATTACAGGCATGAACCACCACAACCAGCTAATTTTTGTATTTTTAGTAGAGACGGGGTTTCGCCATGCTGGTCAGGCTGGTCTTGAACTCCCAACCTCAGGTGATCCACTCACCTCGGCCTCCCAAAGTGCTGAGATTACAGGCGTGAGCCACCGCACCTGGCAGAAACCAGAGCTCTTTCTGAGACTAGTCTTTGAGTCTGGAGTCTGGCCTGGGTATTTCTTTCTCTAAGAAAATAGCTCTTAGTTATCTTCCCAAATATCCAGCCTTACATTTAGTCTTGAACTGTACCTTTGAACAACTTGAAGAAACTGGCTGGGAGGCACTCTAAAACTGGTCATTGCCTATAGGCTGTGTCCCACTTACATCTGTAACGGAAGTTATGGTCACCTTTGTTTTAGGAGGAGTAAACACCAGGAGGCACTTGGGAAAGGGCTGGGGATAAGCCTTCAACCATATCCCATATCCCATATCCCGTATCCCCTATCCATATTTCATATCCATATCCCATAGCCCATTTTCCATATCCCATATCCCATATCCATAGCCCATAGCCCATAGCCAAGCTTACCTTTTTTTTTTTGAGAAAGAGTCTCGCTCTGTCGCCAGACTGGAGGGCAGTGGCGTGATCTCAGCTCACTGCAACCTCCGCCTCCTGGCTTCAAGCAATTCTCCTGCCTCAGCCTCCTAAGTATCTGGGATTACAGGCACGCACCATCATGCCCAGCTAATTTTTGTATTTTTAATAGAGACGGGGTTTCTCCATGTTGGTGACGTTGGTCTCCTGACCTCACGATCCACCCGCCTCGGCCTCCCAAAGTACTGGGATTACAGGTGTGAACCACTGCACCTGAAGGCAGCTTACCCTTTTATAGTACTTTATTGATAGCAAGCCCAGTCCAACACTCTACATTTTTCTAAGTAGTGCACTGCTACAGCCACAGTAGGCACATGATCTGCACCCCAAGCCACAACAGGAAACTGTGTAACTAGCTAATTAGATGGCCAATTTTTCAGCCGAAAATGTAGGGGTTCTTTATCCTTCATCTCACCTCTTTGGTTGAACCAATCCCATTTTTAGGGCCTGTCTCTTAAAACACTTTATGGAACTCATTTCTGTATCAGTTAGGAATCTTTAGGTTAGAGTAAACCAATCTCCAATTCAACTGGTTTAAAGAATACGGAGAATTTATTGGCTCACTTTACTATAAAGTTTAGAGGAAGAGATGGCTTTAAATAAGGCTTGAGGCCAGGCCTGGTGGTCATGCCTATAATCCCAGCAATTTGGGAGGCCAAGGTGGGTGGATTCGAACTCCTGGCTGTATTTTCTTCCTTCTCTATCTGTTTTTGCATAGGCTAGTTTGAACATAAGCTTACCTTTTTCTCTTTCTTTCTTTCTTCCTTCCTTCCTTTCTTTCCTTCTTTCCCTCCCTCCCTCTCTCTCTCTCTCTTTCTTTCTTTCTTTCTTTCTCTTTCTTTCTTTCTTTTTTTGAGATGGGCAGTGGTACAATCTCAGCTCACTGCAGGCCAAGAGTTCCAGACCAGCCTGGGCAACATAGCGAGACCCCATCTCTACAAAAAAGAATTTTAATTAGCTGGGCACAGTGACATGCATCTGTGGTCCTAGCTGCTCAGGAGGCTGAGGTGGAAGAATCATTTGAGCCTACAAGGTCAAGGCTGCAGTGACTATGATCACACCACTGCAGTCCAGCCTGGGCAGCAAGCAAGACCCTATCTCAAAAAAAAAAAAAAAGTAAATAAGGCTTAATCCAAGAGTTCTTACAGTGTTACCATGAACTCAGTTCCCCCTTTCTCTCACTCCGCCTTTCATGGCACCATCATGTTTCATACAGTAGTCTTCCAATAGCTCCAAATTCTCCCAAAATAGTCATGGCATGGCCACAGCAATTCATACCTTACATTTTCAAACTTGTAGCTGCTATACAAGTCCTAAGACTCATAATCTCTCACTCACTTAAAATGGATCAAGTGCCCATCCCTGAACCAGCTACTGTGGCCAGTGCACTAATTAACTTAGCAATGGCTGGGAAGAGCTCATCACACCCAAATCACATGGTTGAACATGTGAAATCCTCTAAAGGAAAACTATGACTATGGCAGGAGGCAGGGAACAGACACTGGCCAGGCACCCAACCAGGAGTTTATAGCCAAATAGCCAAAATTAGTATCATCTACTAATTTTTTTCCATACTTTAGCCAAAGTGATCTTACTAAAACTCAGATTCAATCATCACCCTCCTATCTTTAATTCTTCAGGTTTCCCATTGCCTTTGGAATAAAGTCAATATTTGTTCATAAGGTTGGCAGAGTCCTGTATGATCTAGCCAATCTCTCTTCTCTTCCTCCATCACACTCCAGATGTCTTTTAATGTCTTAAACTTGCCACACCCTTTCTGAGCTTTCACACATGGTCTTCCCTATAACTGAACTTTCATCATACTTCTTTGGCTAATTTCTACTCAGTCCTCAGATTTCAGCTTAGCAGTCACTTCTTCCTGGAAGCTTTCTCTGAGTTCCTAGTACTGAGTCATGTACCCCTCAATGGACTCCCCATCACTTCCAATTTCATTTCTTTCTTTTTTTTTTTTTTTTTTTTTTTTGAGATGAAGTCTTGCTCTGTCACCAGGCTGGAGCACAGTGGTGCAACCTAGGCTCACTGCAACCTCCGCCTCCAGGGTTCAAGCGATTCTTCCACCTCAACCTCCCGAGTAGCTGGGACTATAGGCACGCACCACGACACCCAGCTAATTTTTGTATTTTTAGTAGAGATGAGGTTTCGCCATATTGGCCAGGATGGTGTCAATCTCTTGACCTCGTCATCCAACCACCTCAGCCTCCCAAAGTGCTGGGATTAGAGGAGTGAGCCACCACGCCTGGCTCTTTTTTTTAAGACAGAGTCTTGCTCCATCACCCAGGCTGAAGTGTAATGGCATGATCTCAGCTCACTGCAATCTCCACCTCCCAGGTTCCAGCAATTCTCCTGCCTCGGCCTCCCAAGTATCTGGAATTACAGGCACATACGACTATGTCCAGCTAATTTTTTTTTTTTTTTTAGTAGAGACAGGTTTCATCATGTTGGCCAACCTGGTCTCAAACTCCTGACCTCAGATGATCCACCTGCCTCAGCTTCCCAAAGTGCTGGGATTACAGGCATGAGCCACCACGCCTGGCCTCCAATTTCTTATATATATCATTTGTTTGGTGTCATTGGCATTTAATAAAAGATAAGGAGCTCATTACCACGATCCTCAATATATGACCACTTGAACTAAAAACTAAAAGCGTGGCTTCAGAGATAAATGAGGGAGAGAAGGTAGTTAGGGAAGCATTTAGAATGACTCCCAAGTTTCTGGGCTGGCTAACAGGAGAACACTGGTGTCATGATAAGGAGGTTAGATCCTATCAAGTCGGTGGTGGAGCTGCAGCACATAACTCTAGGTGTCCTGCACTCTATACCCTCTCTCCCCGCTCAGATTCAGCTGCAGCTGTGGCAGACAGTCGTCCCCGCCCCCACCCAGGCACTCACAGCATCGCTTCTTTTTTTTTTTTGAGACGGAGTTTTGCTCTTGTTACCCAGGCTGGAGTGCAATGGCACGATCTCGGCTCACCGCAACCTCCGCCTCCTGGGTTCAGGCAATTCTCCTGCCTCAGCCTCCTGAGTAGCTGGGATTACAGGCACGCACCACCATGCCCAGCTAATTTTTTGTATTTTTAGTAGAGACGGGGTTTCACCATGTTGACCAGGATGGTCTCGATCTCTTGACCTCGTGATCCACCCGCCTCAGCCTCCCAAAGTGCTGGGATTATAGGCGTGAGCCACCGCGCCCGGCCTAGCATCGCTTCTTAATGGCCACGACGTGGCTGCCTCACAGCTGGCTTCTGCCTTGGGCAGAAGGGAAGCTAATATCTCCCACACAGCGCTCAAGAAATGGGGCATGAGAGACGACTGAATAAGTGCCCTACCTCCTATGCTGCTGAAGGCCGGTCTGAGATGCGTTCTACCCAGTTCCTTACAGGCCCAGCCAGATCTTCAGTTGCTCACAGTGGTAATCAGCGCAATCACATACTCTTTGTGGCTTTTCCTTCTTCCCTGCCTCACTCTTCTTGCTCTCCCACCCTGCTTCCCAGGATCATCTCCCAAATAAACTCCCTGAGCTCAAGTCCAGGTCTCAGTCCCTGCTTTCATCCCAAACAGAAGCCATTGAAGACTTTGACAGAGAAAACAAGAGGAGAAGCAGGCCGAGGGGCAGCTGGCACCATAACAGCCACATGTACTGTGAGAAGCCCATGGGACAACACAGGGCCATGATGTTGGCAGGGATTTGACCTCTGCTCAACCTACAGAGCATTTTCCCTTTATTTGTCACTGTTGATCTCTCTCTCTTTGACATGCTTCATGGACACAATTCTTCCCTGGTCTTCCTCCTACATTCCTGGCTACTACTTTCAGTTTCCTTTGTAAAATAAAGTTACTAATGTTGAGGCTAGATGAAGGGTACATAGGTTGTAACAAAATGTTATATTTTTGTGTATCTTACTCTTTCCAAAGTGTGTGTGTGTGTGTGTGTGTGTGTGTGTGATGGAATTTCGCTCTTGTTGCCCAGAGTGTAAGTGGTGTGGAGTGCAGTGGAGTGCAGTGGCACAATCTCGGCTCACTGCAACCTCCATCTCCTGGGTTCAAGCAATTCTCCTGCCTCAGCCTCCCGAGTAGCTGGATTACAGGCAGGCGCCACCATGTCCAGCTATTTTTTTTTTTTTTCTTTTTTGTATTTTTAGTAGAGATGGGATTTCACCATGTTGGCCAGAATGATCTCAATCTCCTGACCTTATGATCTGCCTGCCTCGGCCTCCCAAAATGCTGGGATTACAGGGTAAGCCACTGCACCTGGCCTTGTTTTGTATTTTTAGTAGAGATAGGGTTTCACCATGTTGGCCAGACTAGTCTCAAACTCGTGACCTCAGGTGATCCACCCACCTCAGGTTCCAAAAGTGCTGGGATTACAGGCGTGGGCCACTGTGCCCAGCCTCCAAAATACTTTTTTTTTTCCTTTTTGAAACGGAGTTGCACTCTTGTAGCCCAGGTTGAAGTGTAATGGCATGATCTCGGCTCACTGCAACCTCTGCCTCCCGGGTTCAAGCAATTCTCCTGCCTCAGCTTCCTAAGTAGCTGGGATTACGGGCACCCGCCAGCACGCCAGGCTAATTTTTGTATTTTTAGTAGAGCTAGGGTTTCACCATGTTGGTCAGCCTGGTCTTGAACTGCTGACCTCAAGTGATCCACCTGCCTCGGCTCCCGAGGTGCTAGGATTACAGGAGTGAGCCACCACACGCAGCTCAAAATACTTTTTTAAGAATAACTTTTAAATGGGGTTTCTCTTCTCATCTCTTCTTCATCTACTCGATGGTTTTCAAATGTGTGCAGAAGCTTACGTAAGTGTCACCTGGGGATCTTGTTCAATGCATGCTCACCTTGCCCTACTTAAGTGGGCCCCTGCTATTTTTCTGACTTTATCTCCCACCACTCCCTTGTCCTTACATTGCTCCAGCCACACTGGCCTTCCTCCTCTTCCCCAAACACACTGATAAGTCCTCTATGCCTCTATGACCTTCACACTTGCATAACCACAAATGACAGATACCACTACATGATCTCTGCTGAAATGTTACCTCCTCAAAGCAGTCATTCTAAAATAGCGTGCATGCACACACACGCATACACCCTCTATCACACTGACCTGTTTTATTGTCTGCAAAAAAACCTGTCACTATCTAAAAATATCTGGCTTACTTACTTGTTTACTTGGATTTTGGCCACTAGCTCCAGATTGGCTAGCACTTCTAGAAGGTGCGTTCCTATTTACTGCCCTACCGCAACTCTGGGCATATTCAAACTGCTTAATAAACACATGTTGTATGGATGAAGCGCTATATGCCTACAGGACTCAGGAGGGAGAGCTGGGGGCACAGACATAGGAGCTGGCATCATCACAACAGTAACAGTGGAAACTATTTCGCAAAACGGTTTGCCCAGTTAAGAGTGGGTAGAAGTGAGGAAGACTAGAATAGCATCCAGAAGATCAGCCACAGAGTGGAAGAAGGAAAAGGAGCCTGGGAAGGAAACCAAGAAGCAGCCAGAGAGGCTGGACAAGCACTGGAGGGAGAGCTGCCATAGAAACCAGGAAATCAGGATAGAGGGTTCAAAAAAGAGGAAGCGGTGGACCGAACAGGCCAAGATGAAACGCACCCAGTGGATTCTTGTCACTAGGAAGGCACAGGGAACATTCAGTTTCAGTAAAATGAGGTGCAACTGGCAGCCAATGAAAGTCTCTGGATAAATGCTCCAGCCTCCTGCCATTTGAAGGGACAATTATAATAACAAGCTCAAAAGTGCTCCCTTTGTTGGCTTGTCTTCCTTACCTGTTTCATTCTCCCCACTCCCTTCTCCATCCCCTCTTTTCCCTGCTCCCTAGAATCACTTACCACATAAACAATCAGCATTTGATGCCTGTCTCAGGCTTTGCAATCCAGGAAATCCAAACTAGAACAGACTAGCTGCCTTTCTCATCTGTTTCTGTCTTCCCAGGAGGAAACAATGACTTTCCCTTTACAGTTCATTGTCCAAAACTGGTTTGTGTACCCATGTCTAAACGAATTATAACCACCAGGGAAAGGGATTATTAGGATTTGCCTAGATCAACCATACTTTATTCCCTGGAGCTGGGCATGCCATTCATCGAGATAAAGCCAGGTCCTGGTTCCATCTCCAAACCATCGAGATTCCCAAGACTAATGAGTACAGGAACCCCTGGCAAGGATGGCACCTGTCAACTTCTGCACATATGGCCAAGTGCATCCACCACAGCTAAGGACTGCTGTACATTCATCCCTCTGCACAGCACTGTGCTGGCTGCTGCGGGCCAGAATGCAAAGATCATAACATAGGATTTCTGACCTGACAGGGGTGTCATCTGGACACATTACATACACACTATATAATGTGAAAACACAGAGGACAGCAGCATGGTGGATTGCAACTCAGAGAGGAAAGACTTAGGATAGACTAGGTTGTGCTGAGGAAACAAAAAGCCCCTCAGATATATGCGTCCCACACTACATAGTGCCCACAGGTGGACACGAGGTTCTACTCCATGGCACCATGCGCACTGCAGAACCTAGCCTAAGAGAACAGCTTTTCTTTTTTTTAGACGGAGTTTCACTATTACTCCCAGGCTGAAGTGAAGTGGCACGATCTCGGCTCACTGCAACCTCTGCTCCCCAGGTTCAAGCAATTCTCCTGCCTTATCCTCCTAAGTAGCTGGGATTACAGGCGCCCGCCACCACACCTGCCTACTTTTTGTATTTTTAGTAGAGATGGGGTTTCACCATGCTGGCCAGGCTGTTCTCGAACTCCTGAACTCCCACCTCAACCTCCCAAAGCACTAGGATTACAGGCATGAGCCTCCGCGCCCAGCCTGAGAACAGTTTTATCTGGATGTCACCCATCACTGAGCCAGAGGGAAAGACAGCTCAGAAAGTTCTGAATTAGCAATCGAGTTCTGGAATTCTTGGCCCAGAAGTGAAATGTATGACTTCCACTCACAGCTCATTGGTTAAAGCTGGTCACGTGGCCCCATGCAAATACAGACAGCCAGGGAGAGAGATCCTACCATATGCCAGAAGGCAGAGAGGCAGAGATATTTAGTGAGCAGTGGAAAGACATCCAGAAACCACCAAGGAATAATGACATTTGAACTGATTTTTGAAAAATATTTTCATCTTCGATAGATGAAGTTAAGGGCCAGGGAGGAGGAACTGCCAGGTAATTACATAAGAGAAGTCATGGAAGCATGAAGTGGCCTGGCTGGTATGACCAAAGCCAGGCTGCATGAGGGGACGGGGATTGGCCTAGGCTCAAGGAAGGAGGCAGGAAGGCTGAGCCTAACTGTGAAGAGCTTTGAATCACATAATAAGGATTTTGTACTCTGCTGGATGATTGGCAATAGAGAGTTACCAAAGAGTTTTTTTGCGGCAGGAAAATTGTCTGTTTTTTTTTTTGAGACAGTTTTGCTCTAGTTGCCCAGGCTGGAGTGCAATGGCACGATCTCAGCTCACTGCAACCTCTGCCTCCCGAGTTCAGGCAATTTTCCTGCCTCAGCCTCACAAGTAGCTCAGATTACAGGCATACGCCACCATGCTCAGCTAATTTTTTTTTTTTTTTTTAATCTACTAGAGACGGTGTTTCACCGTGTTGGCCAGGCTGGTCTTGAGCTCCTGACCTCAGGTGATCCACCTACCTCAGCCTCCCAAAGTCCTGGGATTACAGGTGTGAGCCACTGCGCCCAGCCTCTTTTTTTAAAGACAGAGTCTTGCTCTGTCACACAGGCTGGAGTGCAGTGGTGTAATCATGGCTTACTGCAGTCTCAACCTCCTGCGCATAGGCAATCCTCCTGCCTCAGCCTCCCAGGAAGCTGGGGCCACAGGTGCAAGTCATCACACTCAGCTAATTTTTAAGTTTTTTGTAGAGACTGGAGTCTCACCATGTTGCCCAGATTAGTCCTGAACTCCTGGTATCAGGCAATCCTCCTGCCTCAGCCTCCCAAAATGCTGGGATTACAGGTGTGAGCCTCCACGCCTGACTGACTGTCACATTTCCCTTGGCCCTCCCTCTCTTTCTCTCTCTTGTCATTTGTTCATTGAGGATTCTGGGCCATTTGTCCTATAGAATTTTCCAAACTCTGGATTTTGCTGATGAAATCCCCCCACCACCATTTACCATGCTTATTTTCCTCCTGCATTTCTTTTACACTGGTGGCTGATTCTAAAACTCCCCTCCTTTTTTAATAGAAGCAGAGAGAAAAGGAAAGAGGGAAGGGAACCATCATTTATCAACACCCACTGTGTGCCAGGCACTGTGTGGGTTCTTGTATAAACATGATCTCATTTAATCCTCACTAATGTCCTTTGAGGTGAATATTTATTATCACTCTTCTTACAGATGAGGAAACCAGGACTCAGAAAATCTGAGTCTCACGAATTGATCTCATAAAACTGGAAAATGACGGAACCAGGGTCGGAGCCCAGCTCTGTGTGACTCTAGAGCCCCTTCTCACTGCACCACACTGCCCCGGAGTGAAAAGGGGGTGGCACATGAGTGAGTGCAGGAAGGAGGTCTCGCTAGCCTGCGTCCTGGGACTATTACTCACACTGTTCCTTGTTAATAATACGCTTTGTGACTTCATATGTGCCAGGTACTTTACATGCATCACAAGGATCTGGGCGATGGATGCTTATTATCCCCATTTTACAGGTGGGGAAAATGAGACAGTGAGGGCCAGAAAGGGCAAGTGGCTTGTCCTGGGCAAGGCAGCTGGTCTCACCAGGTTTCGCCCTCAGGTTTGTCTGCCAGTGGAGCCCATGTTTGCACCACTGTCCTACGTGGCCTCTCCTCATGGATGGCTCCATCCTTCTGGATGTGATGGATAGAGCTGGGTGCAGAGATTGGAAGAGCAGCCCAACTTTCCTAACTGGAGGACTGGAGTGAGAGCTCTCACTGTCGGCCTAGTGTGAATCAGCTCCTTTCCACCACATTCCCCAACTGAGGAGAGTCTATACCAAGCTCACAGCACTGAGCCGCTGGGGGAGGGCCAGCCCACACCCAGCCCCGTCAATCTTGGTGGCATGGATTCCCTTCCAGAGCTTTCTCAGGAGGCCCCATTTCCTACTGCAGCGGGGCAAGAATTCAGGAGGAGCCCACTCAAAGGGGAGACAGAGGCAGTATTCCCTGCGAGCAGCTCTTTCCTCCCAGAGCTGTCATGGACAATTGGAGAGAAAAACCGGGACATTCTCCCCCACCAGGATATTTTGTATGCTTCGCACTTACTGCTGCGCTCCCTTCATCTAAAAGCTCTAAAATTTCAAATAAAAAGGTACAATGAAAGCAGCAGCAGGATAAATAGCCACAGTGATCTGAGCTGAAACCCTGGAAGCTTTATTCACATCTTTAGAAAAACTCTGAAGGCTCCTAGTAGCAGCTGCAGTACAAAGCCTCACACTTTAATTCTAAGGCTGCCAGAAATAGGTCTGTCAGGCCTGAAATATCACTGCATTTCATTACTCTTAAATGTGCATTACCATCTCCGCTTCATTACCAGCTGGGGGGTATTCTCGGGATCAACTCCGAAGAGCACCGGGGATCTGGGATATATGGGGAAGGGCAGAGGACACAGCTGGGGCTAAAACACCCAGATGGGTGGAGAGACCTAGTGGGCTTAAAGATCACACTAGGCCCACAGGAGCGGAGGGTCCATGTCCCCACCAGAGGAAGGCAAGCTGCACTCTCCAAGTCTG
Source organism: Sapajus apella (assembly GCF_009761245.1). Classification (NCBI taxonomy): domain Eukaryota; kingdom Metazoa; phylum Chordata; class Mammalia; order Primates; family Cebidae; genus Sapajus; species Sapajus apella. The sequence continues at coordinate 18,850,156 of NW_022436942.1, forward strand.
ATGTCACCCACTTGGGCGGTGAAGCCAGTATGGGAGAAGCAGCGGCAGGACTGCTGGGGCAGTGGAGAGGACAGTTTTTGAGCACAAAATAGGGCCTATGGAAGCAATGGATAAAGGGCCGAGGCCTTCGAGCCCAGCAGCAGGTAGGAACTGGTTAGAGGGAAATTAGGCCATCAGGGCCGGGGAAAATCACAGGCACAAAGCAGCCAGTGCAAAATCCTGGAAGGAGGTGGCTGCTGGAGGTTTGGAAGTTTGGAGCCTGGAGCAATCTGCATGTTTATAATAAAACTGACACTCAGGGCAGCTCTGAATAATTCAGTAGGCACTGTGATCTCGTTACAGTGCGTGTCCCTGGGGTACAAAGGGAGAGGGGCTGGCTCGGCCCAAGCTGGCTGCCGCCACCAGGCTCCCTGAAAGGGCGTGACAGATGGGCCGACACCAGCCACCACCCAGTCACGCTTCGCACGGTGATTGGTTTTCAAAGGAGGACAGGGTTTGTGAATGGAGCCAGCTTGTTGCTTGCTGCCTTCAAATGGATGCTGCTGGGTCGCGTGGCCAGCCGGGCCCCCTTGTGAATGGGGCATCACCAGTGGGTGGTGAACAAGCCGGAGATGACTCCCCTTTCCCCTCCCCCATGATTGCTGAAGCTGAGATGGAGGGAAAGGCGAGCAGGGCCCCTGACCCTTCTCTCTGCTGACAGGTTTAACCCTCCATCGGTCTTCCTCGGCTCTAACCCTGCATCAGTGAGAATTAGGTTCAGGGGCATATACCATAAAAACAAAAAGTTAAAAACAAGATGAGAGTGTCTTTTTCTCTCACGTAAACAAATCCAGAGATAACTAGTACAGATGTGATTTGTGAGCTCCACCACCATCAGGACCTAAGCCCCTTTCCCCGCACTACCCTGCCATCCCCAGTCCTCAGCTTGCTAGTCCTGGTCCCAAATGACTGCTCAAGCTCCCACATCATGTCTCCATTCCAGCCATCAGGAAAAGAAGATGGGAAAAAGCTGCCCAGAGTGCATACTAGTCACTGAGATTTCCCAGAAGCTGCCACATGCGCAATAGATGACAACTTGATTACATGGCTACGCTTAGCTGCAAGAGAGGCTGGGAAATGTAAGCTTGTCTTATATGGCCATTTGTTTGTGGGTAGATAATTCTCCATGGTTCTATTCCATTTCTACACATCTTGCAAATGAGGCATTGACTGTCCTTTGTTCCAGGTTATCATTTTCAAGATATAGCGGACAGCCTTGGAAGATCTAGTGTCTCCCTCCCAAAGGGGCAGGCATGCTGCCCCTTATAAAATAGACATGGCCCATTATAAAAGATCTGGGTTCCCTAAGCTCAGGGTTCCTGTCCTGAAATGCAATCCACTGTGTGTACAGGCATCACCTGGCCCTTTCCGAAAAACCCTGTGGGGATTAGGGCTGGTACTCTTGCTACTGCCATTGCTGTGAATAGTAAACTGTCCTTCATCTCTGATCCAGGAGTCTGGGCTTCTAACACAAGCTGCGACACTGGTGGGCTAATTTGTTAGCTTGTAAGTAGGATAAACTTTCATACCCTTCATAGTTCCTGACAGTGTTCAGCTAAGAATCAGGGTTTCTTCAGGGGTAGTTACTAGAAATCTGCCATAGGCTTCTTCCCAGCTCCTTGAGTTGACCGTACAGGTGTTTCCAGGTATCTGGACCCCTCCCACCACCAAAGAGGGGAGTGCCTTCAGGTAAAACTCCAAAATTATAGCAGGTCTCGAAATGCCTTAAGACAGTAGGAGTCAGCCAGGCATGCTGGCTCACACCTATAATTCCTGCACTTTGGGAGGCCAAGATGGGAGGATCACTTGAGCCCAGGAGTTCAAGACCAACCTGGGTAACAATAGGGAGACCCTGTCTCTACTAAACCAAAAAAAAAAAAACAAAAAGAAAATTAGCCAGGCATGGTGGCACATGCCTGTAGTCCTAGCTTCTCAGGAGGATAAGGGGGAAGGATCACATGAGCCCAGGAGGCTGAGGCTACAGTGAGACATGACTACACCACTGCCTTCCAGCCTGGGTGACAGGGTGAGGCCCTATCTCAATTTAAAAATAAAAAGTAAAAAAAAAAAAAAAAAGAGTGGGAGCTCATGCACCTGCTCACCCCCTCAGCTCTGAGGGTTCTCTAAAGAACCCCATGGGCCGGGCACGGTGGCTCAAGCCTGTAATCCCAGCACTGTGGGAGGCCGAGGCAGGTGGATCACGAGGTCAAGAGATCGAGACCATCCTGGTCAACATGGTGAAACCCCGTCTCTACTAAAACTACAAAAAATTAGCTGGGCATGGTGGCGCGTGCCTGTAATCCCAGCGACTCAGGAGGCTGGGGCAGGAGAATTGCCTGAACCCGGGAGGCGGAGGTTGCGGTGAGCCGAGATTGCGCCATTGCACTCCAGCCTGGGTAACAAGAGCGAAACTCCGTCTCAAAAAAAAAAAAAAGAACCCCATGGACTTCCTTGTCTCCATCCAGTAGGACCTGGAGCAGGCCTTGGGATCCAGATTTAGGCCAGGTGCCACGGAGCCAGCAGGCAGACTCGGCAGGAATCCCTTAACAGCATTCTCAGCATCCAGGGCTCCAGGTGTTTCCTAGGCTGTCAGGACAAGGACAGGGAGCTCAATCCAGTGCCAGGGACTCTGCTTGCTGCCTCATTGCCAAGGGGAGAGACTCTACACAGTGAAATCTGGATTACATATTAAAAAGTTTCAAACCCCTAAATGCAAGGTGATGTCCCAGATTGAATCCTAGAACAGAAAAAGGACATGAGTGGAAACGTGAAGTCCAAGTAAAGTCTGTAGTTTGCTTAATAGTATTGTTCCAATGTGAATTCTTCATTTTGACAAACGTACCATGGTTAGTTAAGATATAAACTTTGGGGGAAGCAGGGTGAGGAGTACATTGGAATTCTCTACACTATTGTTGCAACTTTTATGTACATCTAAAAATTTTCCAAAATAAAAAGTCTACTAAGAAAAAGCCGAAGAGACTTCAAGCCCTAAGCTCAACATTTAAGAGGCAGGAAAAGAAAAAGATGAAGGGTGGGGCACGGTAGCACATGCCTGTAATCCCAGCACTTTGGGAGGCCAAGGCAGGCAGATCAGTTGAGCCCAGGAGTTCAAGACCAGCCTGGCCAAAATGGTGAAACCCTATATCTACTAAAAATACACAAATTAGCCTGGCATGGTGTGCACCTGTAGTCCCATCTACTCAAAAACTAGGGTAGGAGAATAGCTTGAACCCTGGAGGTGGAGGTTGCAGTGAGCCGAGATCTTGCCACTGCACTCCAGCCTGAGAAACAGGGCAACACTCTGTCTCAAATATGTATGTATATATGTATGTGTGTGTGTGTGTGTGTGTGTGTACATACATATATGATTATTGTAAGTATTTAAGTTCAAAGAGCTGGGTTAGGACCTCTCTTCTGGAGTTAACCATAAACCGTCCTCTTTCATCGTCAAAGAATATCCAGGATTGGAGTAAAAATGGAAGCAAAGGCAAACTCACCCTTTGCAAGGCATCGGAGTGGGCAGTCAACCCGGACCAACGCCAGCATCAAGGTCGGGTGAGGCCCGGCACGCACTTGGTCCTTGGGCAGTCCCGCGGCGCTGCCGGAAGGGCAGGCTGGGGCCCCGGCCCTGCGGCCCCCGCTCTCCCGCCTCCGCTCCCCGGGGAGCACCCGGGCCGCGCCCTCGCGAGGGCCCCAGCGCGAGAGGCCCCGCCCGGCCCGGCCCGCCGCCCTCGGAGGAAAAGCTGTTTGCTCAGCGCGGAGGAATGCGGCGCCGTGCTCCGCGGGGGAAGCTCGGGAAGTGCACAGCCGCCGGCGGCCGCAGACTTCGCCCCTTTGCACACGGCGGCTCCGGGCGGGAAAAGCGGGGCGGCCTGAGGCCCCAGGCCCGGCCCCCGGCCCGGGGTGGTCCAGCCAGGGCTCCCGCCTTCGAGGCCGTTGAAAAACGGCGGCAGACGCAGGCCCGAGGGCCGAGGCAAGAACCTCCCACGGAAAGCTCCAAAGAGGCGGGGGTTTCTGCCTCACTGTTGTGCTCATGATTCATCTGTGGCGCCTGAAGAGTGCCTTGAACATACTAGGCGCTCAGTAAACATTTTTTGAAAGAATCGCATAATCCTCCCGGCCTCAGTTTCCTCCTGTGTACAGGAAGGGTTTGATCTCGGAGGGCCCTATCAACTCAAATTCTAGGATGCTGAGATTAAATCCCACGTGTACTGCTGTGGTTTCGCTTTTAGTTTTTTGGGGACATTTTTAGTGTTACCCTTTATGATGTGCCAGGAGTGAATTTGACACCAGATGGCTTTTTTTTTTTTTTTTTTTAATAAGAAAGAAGACAAAGGGAGGGAGAAAAATATTTTCCGACTGGCAGTGCTGACAGCATTTTGGAAGAGAATCCAGGAAGGCAAGGGAGCTGTTTCAGCCCGATTCTGCCTCCTCCTGCACACTCTGCCACCCTGGCCTCCACCATAAATGAGGTCGATCGGAGTAGAGTTTTTTATGGATGAGGCAAAGGGAGCATCGTCACAGGAGACTCCACCCGAGTTAGCAGTTGCTTTGCCCTCTGTGGCTGTCACAGCGGAGTGGCCCCTGAGCCGCATGGTGGTGGATTCCAGCTATAGGCCGGGCTCTGGCTAAAGGCTGAGTCTGGTGTTAATTAGAAGAAAAGAGAGACACCTGGTGAATCAAAAGCTGGCGCTCCCTGCCTGGGGAACATTCAGGAAAAGATAGCCAAAGTGGCAGTACCTCTTCTGGAATTCTTCTCTGGGATCCCAACTCCCTCTCATGGAAAGGCGGGGTAGAGAGAAGTTCCTTGCTCAAAATGACCTCAAGCTGAGTTTTTAATATGTCATGGCGCAAGGAAGGGAAATTCCTAGAATAAAACAATTTGGCAGTGTGCACAGGCGTGCCAACCAGGGATTCTGCAGGCAGTCTGCTTGGGTTCAAATCTGGGCTCCACCACTTACTAGTTGTTTGATAAGGATAAACGACTTTAATCTTTCTGTACCTTAGTTTCCCCAACTGTAAAATGGAATAATTAAAATTCCCACCAAAGGCAATTGTGTGGATTAAATGAGATAATACAAGAAAAGTGCCAGTGGTCTGCCTCTTCAAACAGACACTGGCACAAGGCAAGCACTCAATGTTTTCTTTTTTTTTTTTTTTTTTTTTGAGACGGAGTTTCGCTCTTGTTACCCCGGCTGGAGTGCAATGGCGCGATCTCCGCTCACCGCAACCTCCGCCTCCTGGGTTCAGGCAATTCTCCTGCCTCAGCCTCCTGAGTAGCTGGGACTACAGGCATGCGCCACCATGCCCAGCTGATTTTTTGTATTTTTAGTAGAGACGGGGTTTCACCATGTTGACCAGGATGATCTCAATCTCTTGACCTCATGATCCACCCGCCTGGCCTCCAGAGGTGCTGGGATTACAGGCGTGAGCCACCACGCCCGGCCCCCTCAATGTTTTCTTATTTGTTCAGCGACAGGACCCCCAAAACTATAAACTTGTGCTGGACAGGTCTCAAAGTGGCTGCCTGTGAAGAGCCCCACTGTGGTACTCTCACCTTTGGGCAAAGAAGTCTCCATTCAGCTGACTGGTCCCTCCCTCCTCCTCCTTCACATCCCCAGGAAACTGGAGGAAGGCCACACAGGGTGAGCAGAAATGATGTGTCAGGCTCCAACTTGATGGATCACCTCCAGAGGGATCTTGGAGGGAAGAAGGGAGTAGTAGGCATGGAGAAGAAGACTGTCAGTGTCAGTCTGGGAGTTTGGGACTAACGCAGTAGATGGTAGACAAACCAGTGCACTGATGCGTGAATGCAGTAGCCAGTGTATAAACAAGTGCACTATATACCATAGGTGGCTTATCATGGCCAAGCATGGTCTGTTGGATGTCCTTGATTTTCTACTGATAAACTGTTTTCTAATTGTTTCAGATGCAGTGTTCTCAAATTTGACCAGCAAACTCCTTGAGGCCAAGTCTTGTCTTTCTGTCATGGTATCCATCTGACACAAATATGTCTAAGATGCTACTCACAAAGTAAAGACTTCAGAGGTGCTTATTGATTGGACGAGATGTTAAACTTGAGCAGATAGGAATTCCAGGCTGCATGGGCAGGGGGAGACAGAGGCAGCTGGGCATGTAGAGATCAGAGGTGTGACTCATCTGCTGGCCCCAAGTATCTTCCCTCCAACCCACAGTAGAAAATCTCTTTATCAGTAGAAAATAAAGAACATCCAACAGAGCTATAGATCATGGTCGCCATCACAAGCCACCTATGGCATATGGGGCACTTCAAATACTCTACTCAAACCTCTGCAGTTTCCAGAAAGTCAGCGACACCAAGGTTCCCAGCCTGTCCTGCCACAGGGGAGGTGATATCCATGCCAGCCCTGGGAAAATATCTCTCTCCATCTGCTCCATCACTCCTGGCCTGCAGGAGCCTCCAAGGCAAACTTTGCTGCCATTTCTGTCGCTTTTCTAAATGGACACTGAACTTCCATTGCTGTAATCAGGACAGAGTCCACTGTTGCCCTGAGATGTCTTCTAGAGTCCTCCTAAGTGTCTTCATGTGGCTGGCCCATCCCATCATTTGGATCTTCTCTTCTTCAGAGAAGACTTTCTTGACCATCCTCTATCAAAAGTAGCTGCCCCCCTGCCAAATTACTTTCCATTATCTTATCCTGCTTATTTTGTTACTTACATGTTCATTGTCTCTCTACCCAACCCAGACTGAAAGTTTCCCTAAGGACAGGGACCTCGTCTTTCTGTCTATTACTGTATCCCACCCCGTTTCACAGTGCCTGGCACACGGCAAGTATCTGCTTGATGAGTGGTGGCCTCCTTCTCCCTGAGTTAGTTCCCTTCTCTCTAACAATTTTATTCAGTTCTTTTCTATTAGGTAGTTCCTCTGCCTTCAAAAAATGCATCAGCTCCTTTATTTTGCAAACTCTTTTCACCTTTTTTTTTTTTTTAAAGGTGGGGTTTCACCATGATGGCCAGGCTGGTCTTGAACTCCTGACCTCAGGTGATCCACCCACCTCGGCCTCCCAAAGTGCTAGGATTATAGGCGTGAGCCACAGTGCCCGGCCTCTTTTCACCTTTTAGCCATCAGCTTTTTTTCCCATCTTTCACCCCACCTACTACCTAGGGAAAACAGCTAGCCTTCATGTGTCAGAACCTTTCAACTGAAAGCACAGAAGACCAACTAAAAGTTTTTTTTTTTTTTTTTTGAGACGGAGTCTTGCTCTGTTGCCCAGGCTAGAGTGCAATAATGCAATCTCAGCTTACTGCAACCTGTGCTTCCCAGGTTCAAGCAGTTATCTGCCTCAGCCTCCCAAGTAGCTGGGATTACAGACGCCTACACCACGCTAGGCTAATTTTTTTTGTATTTTTAGTAGAGACTGGGTTTTGCCATCTTGGTGAAGCTGGTTTTGAACTCCTGACCTCGTGATCCACCTGCCTTAGCCTCCCAAAGTGCTGGGCTCACAGGCCTGAGCCACCACACCCAACCAAGCATCTTAAACAACAGGCAAGCATATTATTTTTCAGAGGCAGAGAGCACTAATTCCACCTTTAATAAAGTCACCTTCCCTGTGATTCTTTCTGAAAGCCCTGGCCTAGAGGGCTTCCCCTTATGTGTCCTCGGCCCCGGCTGCATCACATGCCTACACCTAAACCAATCACTGACACAGAGGCAGGAAGCATCCTGGTTGGCTGAGACTCATCAACATTCACCCCCTGTGGCTGAGGAGGGGGTCTCCTACCTTGGGCACAGGCAGGTAAATTTCAGGACAAAATCAAGCCTTTAACAACATAGAAAAAGGGTAGAGAGTAGCTGTTGAATCTAGGAACTGCCCAATAACCTTCCAATAAATTGTTTTTCTGCTTAAGTTAGCCATAATTGGTTTCTGTGGCCTGTAATCACAGAAGCCTGGCTGAGCTACACTCAGGGGCTGCGTGATGAGATGACAGGAGCAGCCTTCTTGGCCAGGAGGAGTGCGATCAGCACACATCTGTGAGGCAGCATAGAATGACCACATGGAAGCACACGAAAAATAGTCCCAGGACCTCAGGAAATGACTGTGGAGTGAGGTGTTAGAGCTTAGAGTTAGAGGCTGTGTATTTCAGGTGACCCATTGTGACTATACCCCTAGGCTATGTAACCTGGGGCATTACATGAATGTTCAGTAAATATTAAAGTGGACTGAAGCCCACCTCCCACCCCCCAGTGGCTCATATCTGTAATCCCAGTACTTTGGGAGGCCAAGGTAGGCAGATTGCTTGAGCTCAGGAGTTCAAGACCAGCCTGGGCAACAAGGGGAAAAACCTTGTCTCTATCAAATATACAAAAACTTAGCCGGCCTTGGTGGTGTGCACCTGTGGTCCCAGCTACTCAGGAGGCTGAGGCAGGGGAATTGCTTGAACCAGGGGGCGGAGGCTGCCGTGAGCCAAGATCATGCCAGTGCACTTCAGCCTGGCAACAGAGCAATACTCCGTCTCAAAAAAAAAAAAAAAAAAAAAAAAAAAAAAGAAGGACCACTTGAGCCCTGGAGTTCAAGGCTGCAGTGCTCTATGATCGTGCCTATGAATAGCCACTGCACTCCAGCTTAGGCAACATAGCGAGACCTCATCTCTAAAAAATCAATGAAATTAAATAGTATCTTCCCCTGGTTCCCAAGAGGCCACTCAGGTAAACAACTGGCCTCTCCCACTGGCTGCTTTCCCTTCAGAAGACTTGAACCATTATACCACAGCTTCTTCTCACCTCAACTCTTGCCCTTCCCAGGGTGCATGGTTCTGCACGTGAGCAGTCTCTCACCTCTGGAGCAGGAGACTCCATCATCACTCAGACCTGCCCCACCCCCACCTCTGAGACTCAGCCCTTCCTTCGCTGGCCTAGACCACCTTTCCTTTCTCCTCCTGGCTGCCCACTCCCACTGAGCCTGCTTTGAAGAAACTGGCCCAGTCCCTAGCACATCATCATCTAATCAGTGGCTGTCAATATTGTCTTGACCTCTTCTGCTCCCTGGCCAATGGCCTGCCCCAAAGCCACTTCACTGCCCTCCTTCTGGCTCTAGAATGCCCCATCCCATCACGTCCTCCTCTGAGCTACAAGCTGCTGCCCACTGCTCGCTGTCTCTATCCCTGTTCCCTGCTGAACTCACCACTGATTCTGACAGTCCCACCTCAGTCAGGTCTCACTGGGGACCAGTAATCCTTTTCCTCTTGGGCCCTCATGGGTGGGCAGGGGTTTGAAATCAAGTTCCCACAACAGCTCTTCTAAGTTCCGGAAGCTTCTCTCCTCTCCTCTTCACCTTGCTCCTAACAGATGGCCTACTTTCAGCCACTTTGTCAGCTAGAGTGCCTGGCACAAGCACCACCACTTCCACCTCAAGAAGACAGCTCTGACTTCTGGTCACAAGATAGTGGAGTAAAGCCCCTTCTCCTCTCGAAAATCACCCCCAGGATGACAAGGAAAAAAAGAAACAGGAACCCAAAGTCCATCTTCAACTAAACAAGGATTTAGAATCCTGGCGCCCTCATATGAAAACAGAAAATGGATGGAAGAATGGCAAATGACCCCACAGAGTCCAAGAAGGGCAGGCCAAAAACATGCAGAGCACAGACTCACGAGAAGCAAGTTGATTCTTCCCTTAGAAGCCCAGGAAAGCTCAGGAATTGGAAGTAGCAAGTAAGTCAGAAGGCTGGGCAGGGTCTAAAACTGAGGCAGGGTCTAAAACTCCAGGAATTGCTGGAAGATCTGTGTGAAGAGCAACTAGACTGTCAGGAAACCCAATCACACCCCCGGCACAATCAGGTAATTTCATGTGTCCCCTCCCCACTCCTGCAGGAGATGGGAAGATGGATTCTGGAGATATTGAAACAGAAAGATTCTGGTCTTAGGGGTTGAGGAGTTACAGAAAAAGGGGTGAGATCAAAGACTGACGGAAAGTCGATGATATGGTTTGGCTGTGTCCCCACCCAAATCTCATCTTGAATTGTACTCCCATAATTCCTATGTGTTGTGGGAGGGACTTGGTGGAAGATAATTGAATTGTGGGGCGGTTTCCCCATACTGTTCTCATGGTAGTGAACAAGTCTCACGAGACGGGATGGTTTGATAAGGGCGTTCCCCTTTTGCTTGATTCTCATTCTTTCTTTCCTACCGCCATGTAAGAAGTCCCTTTGCTCTTCCTTCATCTTCTGCCATGATTTGAGGCCTCTCCAGCCCTGTGGAACTGTGAGTCAATTAAACCTCTTTTCTTTATAAATTACCCAGTCTCGGGTGTGTCTTGATGAGCAGCGTGAGAACAGACTAATACAGTCGACATCTGAGCGATATTATCCATCTCCCTGCCACACACCTCTCCCTAACTCCCACACTATAGCTGGCTCTAAAACTCTGGGTGAGGGGCTTGTAACCTTCAAGCAGGAGATGAAACTAGATAATTCTTTTCTGGAAAAAAAAAGCAAAATGTGCCAGAGAGAAAGCCTATTCACACTGACAATTAATACCCTCCAATGAAGGAGTCCAGCCAGCCACTTGATTGCCCTACTGTGAGCCCACAGGGAGAGCTTCCAGCTGGATCTCTAGAGCCTCCCTCTCAACAGGAGTGGATAGCCAAGGCACGCCAGACCTGCGAGGAAAGCCTCCAGCATGATGCAAATCAAAACACAGCGGGAAGAAAAATTCAAGTTAATATCCTCAGAGAGATGAGATTACTTCACGTGTCCAAAGGACATGAAACTATTTAAAAAAAAAAAAAAAAAAAAAGAGGCTGGGCGAGGTGGCTCATGCCTGTAATCCCAGCACTTTGGGAGGCCAAGGGGGGGGTGGATCACCTAAGGTCAGGAGTTCAAGACCAGCCTGGACATCATGGTGAAACCCCATCTTAAAAAAAAAAAAAAAAAAAAAAAGAAAGAATAGAAAGCAGCCGGGCACGGTGGCTCACACCTGTAATCCTAGCACTTTGGGAGGCCGAGGCGGGCATATCACAAGGTCAGGAGTTTGACACCAGCCTGGCCAGTATGTTGAAACTCCATCTCTACTAAAAATACACACACAAAAAAAATTAGCCAGGTGTGGTGGTGTCCGCCTATAGTCTCACCTACTCAGGAGGCTGAGGCAGGAGAATCACTTGAACCTGGGAGGCAGAGGTTGCAGTGAGCTGAGATCACACCACCATACTCCAGCCTGGGCAACAGAGCAAGACTCCGTCTCAAATAAAAAAAAAAAAAGAGGGGCCGGGCGCGGTGGCTCACGCCTGTAATCCCAGCACTTTGGGAGGCGGAGGCGGGTGGATCACGAGGTCAAGAGATCGAGACCATCCTGGTCAACATGGTGAAACCCCGCCTCTACTAAAAACTACAAAAAATTAGCTGGGCATGGTGGCGCGTGCCTGTAATCCCAGCTACTCAGGAGGCTGAGGCAGGAGAATTGCCTGAACCCAGGAGGCGGAGGTTGCGGTGAGCCGAGATTGGGCCATTGCACTCCAGCCTGGGTAACAAGAGCGAAACTCCGTCTCAAAAAAAAAAAAAAAAAAGAAAAAAAAAAGAAAAAGAAAAAATAGAGAACATGAAAGCATATACAGAAAAACATAAAATGAATAATAACAATATACTTAGCAAATAGATTGGGATATAACATAGAGGGTATCTACCAGAAAACAGAATGAAGAGATGGTTAATAAGAGAGAAATAATAAGAAAATTAGAGGATAAATCCAAGGAGCCTAGCATCCAAGTAATTGGAAATGTGAAAGAAATCAACAGAGGAAAAAAAAAAAGAAATCAACAGAGAAACTGGAGGAAGAAATTTCAAAGAAATTATAAAGCAAGTCCTAGAACTAAAGTACATAAATTGTTTTGGGACAGAGATTCTGAAGCTCCAGCAGTCATCAGAATACACGGCTTATTAAAGCACAGATGGCTGGGCCCTATCACCAGAGTTTCTGATTCAGCAGGTGTGAGGTGGGGGCCCTGAGTTTGCATTGCTGACATGATCCCACAGGTGACACTGATGCTGCTGGACTGGGGACTACACTTTAAGAACTGCTGTATTTGATTTAAAGAACTTAACAAGTACCCAGAAAAATGAATGAAAAACGACCCATAGAAAATACTGCGACATTTCAAGATAGCCCAGATAAAAGAAAACAATCTTAAAAGTGGGGGTGGGGAGAAGGGCAGAGGTGAATTCAAAGTCTCAGAAATCAAAATGGCAAGAACTTCTAAACTGCAAAATTAGAAGCTGAAAAATAAAGGAACAATGTCTTCAAACTTCTGAAGGAAAATGATTTTCAACTTAAAATTCCATACCCAGCCAAAACTATCAATCAAGTGTGAGGATGGAATAAAGCCATTTTAAGTACATGAAAGTCTAAAATGTTACCTCCCAGGCACTCTGTCTCAGGAAGCTACTGGAGGATGTGCTTCATCGAAACGAGGGAGTAAACCAAGAAAGAAAACACTGAGTCCAGGAAAGAGGAAAAGGGCAAAGGTGATGAGAAACCCAGGATGACAGCAACGCAACCAGAGGAAAGTGCAAGGACAGAGAATCCCGGGAGAAAAGTCTCCAAGGGAAAAAGAGAACCAGTAAGATTACATGACAGGTTTGTCCATATGCAAAATTGTTCTGAGAGGGCGTTTTACAGAACTGTTGAAGGGTGTGGGAAGACGGAGTCAGAGATTTGAAGAAAAAACCAAGCAAATTAAAAATGAGGCAATTAACTCCAGAAAAAACAAAAAGGTTGTACAAGAAAGGAAATATAAACAGAGAACATGACAAAGTTATTTAGAAAAGGAAATGTAACCAGAATACTTGCCTCAAGAATAAACAATATTTACAAATTCAATAATGAAATCACTGAATATGGATTTAACCATAGATTATGGTATAAACATAATGTGAATGGGGGAGGGGAAGAATCAAGTAGAGAATCGAAATCCTCCTCTACCAAAAGAAGTCAACAAATTATATGAATCCAGAATGGCAGTACATATACTATTTAGAAATAAGGGGCCAGGCATGGTGGCTCATGCCTGTAATCTCAGCACTTTGGGAGGCTGAGGCGGGCAGATCACCTGAGGTCTTGAGTTAGAGACTGGTCTGGCCAACATGGCGAAACCCCATATCGACTAAAATTACAAAAATTAGCCTGGCGTGGTGGCAGGCCCCTGTAATCCCAGCTACTTGGTAGGCTGAGGCAGAGAGAATTACTTGAACCCAGGAGGTGGAGGTTGTGGTGAGCTGAGATCACACCACTGCACTCCAGCCTGGGTGACACAGCAAGGCTCCTTCTCAAAAAAAAAAAAAAAAAAAAACAAAAAGCAGAAATAAGGAAGGAAATACCAGAAAAAAAAAAGCTGAGGGTTGAAAGCGGTTGCCCCTAGGGACTAGGATAAGGGTTGGGAGAAAAGCCAAGAGGACTTCTGTTTTCGTTACAAGCCTTTTAGCACTATTTGATTTTTCAGCTATGTATATGTATTATCTTGGTAAAATAATACTAATTTTCTGTTTTTGTTTTTTTGTTTTTTGTTTTTTTTGAGACGGAGTTTCACTTATGTTACCCAGGCTGGAGTGCAATGGCACGATCTCGGCTCACCGCAACCTCCGCCTCCTGGGTTCAGGCAATTCTCCTGCCTCAGCCTCCTGAGTAGCTGGGATTACAGGCATGCACCACCATGCCCAGCTAATTTTTTGTATTTTTAGTAGAGATGGGGTTTCACCATGTTGACCAGGATGGTCTCGATCTCTTGACCTTGTGATCCACCCGCCTCGGCCTCCCAAAGTGCTGGGATTACAGGCTTGAGCCACCGCACCCGGCCCAATACTAATTTTCTAAAGCAACTATAACTCTGGTGCCACATTCTCCCCTATAGCACATCTGCAGGACTGTGTGGACTCAAAGGAGCAGGGGTATCTCCATCCTCACCCCGTCTGGACACGTATTATTCATCAGCTTACCCCTCTTCCACTCACAAACACAATTTCTCCATCTCCTCCTGTTCCTGTGGCAGCCATCAATTGGGTGGCTGTACTCAACTATAAGTTTCTAGAGGTCAGGCACAGTGGCTCACACCTGTAATCCCAGCACTTTGGTAGGCCAAGGTTGAAGGATTGCTTGAGCTCAGGAGTTCGAGACCAGCATGGGCAACACAGAAAGAGCCTGTCTCTACAAAAAAAAATTAAAAATTAGCCAGGTGTGTTGGTGTGTACCGATGGTGCCAGCTACTCAGGAGAGTGAGATGGGAGAACTGATTGAACCCAGGAGTTTGAGGAGGCAGTGAGCTGTGATCAGGCCACTGCACTCCAGCCTGGGCAATGGAGTGAGGTCCTATCTCAAAAATAAATGAATAAGTAAATAAAAAATCAGTGTCTAAAACATGCCTTTAAGGCTTTGCAGGTACTCACTGTGCCCTTTACCAGGAAGGCTGGTCTTCCCTCCTCTGCTCCCATCCAAATGCTGAACTCTAGTTTATACTTCAGGTAACATTTCCGCCACAGCCATTGCTCTCCCCAGTCATCTGGGCTATCCCTCTTCACCCTCCCCTCTCGCTCCTCATACTCTTCCCCTTCTTCCTCTTTTCTCCCCTTCTGCCCCTTCCCTCTCCTCCCCGCCCCCTCCTCCTCAGCTTTCCCTGCTGGGGCCTTTAGCACACTGTACTGTAACTGCCCCTCAATGTTGGACTGTAATCTCTGGGAGGCCAGAAACTCTTTTATTCACTGTAGCCTCAGGACAGGGCCTGGTGCCTGGCTAAGGTGTCAGCTATTATGTAAACAGATGAATACATGACTTGCTTTTAGTAAGGGCTCAAAAAGGATTGGAGTGAATTAATGAGTCACAAAAAATGCAGGCTCCCCCTCATTATTTAAAGTCTGCCTCTCTCTGCCATCTCCATTCTACCATCTACTCTCCCTCTTCCCTACAAGGTCACACCTCTCAAACACGCTGGCTTGGCCAGTGCTCCACTTCCAATGCATTTACTCCTGCCTCAACCCTATAAAGAAGCCAGGGTGCCTTCACATGACCAGTGTCAGCTCCAGCACAGGGTTTGTTTTTTTATTATTATTTT